>NW_026992527.1:0-59283 GCF_028769735.1 Zonotrichia leucophrys gambelii
TGACCATAGCAACAGGGGGCTGGTGATGGTTGCCATGGATACTGACCATAGAAACAGGGTCTGGTGATGGTTGCCTGCTAAGGATCAGATTTGTCACAGGCCCTCAGAGGTGTTCCATGGGGACTTTCCAAGAGTCTCCAGGCTGTTCCAGAGCTGGAATGTCGCAGGCACAGACAGGGGCTCCATGGACACCTCCCAGGGCTTTCTGGGATGGTAAAGAGCCCTGTGGTCAGAGGCAGTCACAGCCATTCCATGGTGACATCCCAGGGGACCTTGGGCTGCAAAGGCACCGATCTGTCACAGACACGGGGGCTCCACGGTGACATCCCAGGAGTTCCCAGGCTGCCAAAGAGCCGGGATGTCCCAGACACTCACAGGGGTTCCTGTCATGGGCACAGTGAGACCTTCAGGCAAAATTTATTAGAGAAGCTCCTGTTGGGTCACAACGTGCAGAAAGGATTCCCAATAGCCTCCATAGATCCCCAAATGTCACCGTTGAATCAGAGATGACATACACTCAGATAAGACATCTAAGGGCTAAAAGCCACTTGTTTTTTCAATCCTCTTCTTTTACACCTTGCTTTGCTACAGGTGGACCTCATTGGTCATTTAATCAACAGATTTCACGTGATTGGCCAATTAAAGCAACACCCTTCAGTAAACAACTTTATGGAAAAACCAACTTATTATAAATATTGTCAGGGTACCAGTTATTGATGTTTGTTTTACCTTGGACCATTCTGGGGGCTGCCTGGATGGGGGAAACCTTCCTGGAGCAGTTCAGTGCCAGATAAAAGGAGATGCAGAGGACCTTTTTGGTCTTCAGCTTCTAGTTTATTTTTATATTATCTCAAGTTTTGCATTGCTGTCCACATCAGGCTCAGCATGCTAGAAAAACACCTCAAAATGGCCCCAAAATATTCAGTTTCAAGGTCTTTAAAAGTTACCAATTAACTCTTAAAACATATATTATCTCTCCTTATCGACCAATAACTCATCCCTTGACTGTCCACATAATCTCTGCACTGTGCTTTCCTTGACCAATCACCCTGTGCCACCAACACTGCAGAAAATGGAGTAGATGAAGAAGATGAAAGGGACTACACCCAAATTCTTCCATTTTGCTTCCTATCTAGATGACTCTTAAAAATCCCAAAACATAAATTTCTCACCCAAGGGACATGGTATACAACCTTTTAATTTATTTCACACTTTGGTAAATTCTAATCTGTCTCAAAGTCCTGGAAGTCCTCTCCATGAGGGAAGGTTAAAGGCAGTGTTTCTCTGGGGGTCAGGACCCCTCAGAGCAGACAGAAAAATATTCTCTGTGCCCTGGATTCCCACACATTTAACCTAAAAACCTTTAACCCTTAACATGTGAAGTTACCAAAAATGTTCCAGGTGAGTAGGATTAGAAGGAGAAGGAATAGAGAACAACAGAAAGACAGAAGATCCAGAGAAAGACACACACATAGGTACCAACTGCTCAGGTTCCAGCATCCCCAAGGGAGGAACCCCAAGAGAAGGCAGAACCCAGATCATAGTCTGGCCTCATGGTCTGCCTTTTAACCCCCTGGGCCTTCATGGCCCCGCCCCTGGGGTGGGACTGCCAGTTGCTTGTTCAATATGAGCTAGGGTAGCACCAGCTGCCAGTGTGTGATTGACTGATTAGCAGCTAAGCTAATCAGAGCTGGGATAACATCACCCCCTGCTGTGTGATTGACAGCTCTGCTGGGCCAGGGCTGGGGGCAGGGCTCTGTCCCACCACAAACCAAGGCCTGACCCAACCCTGGCCCCACACGGGCATTCCGAGCATCCCAAGGTGTCTCGGGACATCGATCTCATCCAGCCTCTGACAGCGACCACGGTGACACTACGGAACCTCATGGAACCATGGGTCAGCTGTGACAATGCAGGTCCAAAGAGACTATGGTGAGACTGTGGAATCCAGGAATCATGGAATCAAGGAGACCATTGTGCAAATCATGGGCCCTATGGAAGCAAGGATCGATGATCAAACTGTGGTTTGATTGTGATTGATTTAAAATAGAAACAAGAAGCCATTGTTCCACAGTGGGGCTGTGTGGGCCCAATGGACCCTTGTGATTGTTGGGGCTGATGAAACCAAGAAGCCATTGTGACATTGCCAGACCTCATGGGATCAAGGAGACCATTGTGACAGTGTGAGGACCCATGAAGTCAATGGAACATGGAACAGGTCTGCCTGGTTTGGCCTCCTGGGGGCTGTCTGACAGGTCTCCCTGAATTTGACATGTCAAGGGCCACTTCTCATCTGACCGTGAAGCACATGTGCTTATATTTGTATGGGAAAGAACTTTCTTTCTTGTCTAGGCACCCATGGCCAAAATTGGGGTTCTGCGTCTAAAATTCTCTATACCCAAGGGTTACTCCCAGACAAAACCTGCCCATACAGTCAAGTCTGGCTAGATCTGACCTCTGGTGACTCCCTCTCATTTGCCTTTGTACCACTGGGGCTCACTTTTTCCCTTTCTATAGAGACCATTGTGACACTGCGGAGCATTGTGGAACCAATGAGCCATGGTGACAATGCAGGCCCTTGTGGAACCTGTTACACTGTAGGAACTTGTGGAACCAAGGGGAACATTGTGACCCTGCAGGGTACCATGGACCCAAGGGGCCATTGTGACACTGTGGGACCTTGTGGAACCAAGAACATCTTTGTGGCTCTGTTGGACCACATGGTCCCAAGGGCCCAGTGTGAAGCAGCAGGGCTTTGTGGAGCCAAGAGACCATTGTTGCATTTCAGGGCCTCATGGAGCCAAAGGGCCTTGTGATCCTGCGAGGCACTGTGGATCCTTGGAGAGCATTGTGGCATTGCAAGGCTCCACAGAATCATGGAGACCACTGTGACACTATGGGACCCTACGGAACCAAAGGAACATTGTGACCCTGCAGGGCCTCATGGAAGCATGGGGCCATTCTGATACTATGGGAAGTTGTGGAAACAAGGACATCATTGTTGCACTACTGGGCCCCAATGTAACCAAGGGGCCATTGGACACACTGAGGCTTCATGGAAGCAATAAATCATTATGGCACTGTGGGGCCTTGTGGAACCACGGAGACCATTAAGATCCTTAAGGACTTGTGTAATCAAGGGGCCGTTATGGCACCATGGGACATCATGGAAGCAAGAAAACCATTGTGACATTGCAAGGCCTCATGGAAGCAAGAAGCTGCTGTGACACTGCAAGCAGCTACTTGTTCCCTGTGGAGAAAAGGGAACATGAAGCAGGTGTGGCTGCCTTGGCCTCCCAGGGGTCACCTGACAGGTCTGGCTGACCTTGGAATGTGGAAGGCCACTCCCATCTGCCCCTGAAACACTGGGGCTCTGGGGTTTTCTTTTTATGGAAAAGAACTGTCCATCTTTTCCTGGCATCCATGGCCAAAATCCAAATTTCTGAGTATCTAAGGATTGTTGCCAGACAAAAGTTGCCGGGACAGACAGGTCTGACTGGTCTTTGACTCCTGAGGGGCAGCACTCACCTGTTCTCCACACACTGGAAAGGGCTCTCTGCTTTTCTTTTTATGGAAGAAAAACATTCCTCTTCTCCAGGCACAAATGTCTGAAATTAGGACTCCGCATTCATAATTTCAAATATCCAAGGGTTGCTCCAAGCAAACCTGCCAGGACAGACAGGTCAGGCTTGCCTTGGCCTCTGGCGGTTGCTGTTCATCAGCTCCAGAAACATGGGGGCTCCGTGGTTTCCTTCCTATGGAAACCAATGTGACATTGGGAGCCTTGTGAAATGAAGGGACCATTGTGACACTGTAGAGCCTTGTGGAACCAAAGACATCACTGAGGCTCTGTTGGGCTACATGGTCCTAAGGGGCCATTGCAAAGTAGAGCTGTGGTAGTTAGCCCAGCTGTAACTCAGAGTCAGCCAGATTTTACCCCAAAAGAATTGGGCATGAGTTTCAAGCGCTGGGAATGATTAGTTTAACTTAGGGTGAACTTGACAGTTACTCAATAAGCCTTTAGTGTTGTTATGCTAACTTCTCCAAGTTCTACTCCCCTATTGGTTACTTGTTTCCCCTATAGGGTTATTGTTCTAGAGGGTTCTACCCCCAAGTGTACATGTTGTCGCTTCCCCTTTGTCTCAGGTCTTTGGATCCTGCCCCTCATACTGTTAGTGACTACTCCATGTTTATTGTTTTTCACCCTGTTATTAAAGTTCCTTTTAAACAACTCCATTGATCCTGCTCCTTTTCATTTTCACCACCCTTGCCCTGAAGTTAGGGAACCAGAGAGGTTTGTCACAGCCACCCTCATTGGGACATTTGGTGCCTGAACAGGGACCATGACATTCAGGGCTCCCTGTGTCAGTCACGTCAGCTGGGGTTAGCTGATGGATAGGCCAGTGCTCCCCAGAATTTTGAATTGTGCCAGGCCTGGTGGATTCATCCTTACTTCAAGGAACCTTGCCCAGGATCAGCAGGGACAATGACGGTTTCACCTGCATAGGACTGCAAGTGGGTTTGGGGAAATGCAAGACATTTATTGCCCATTTTGCCACTGTGTTTTTACAATATGCACCCACCTCCAATAATTGATTTGGGGTGTTCTGGTGGCTCTTCTACATTAGGCAGAGAAAGAGAAAAATGGGCAGCCAGATGTCCAAAGTAGAAAGGAGCATATATGGATGCTTTAATTCTCACTGATCATGACAAAGTATTTTCAAAGAACAAATTAAAATCAATCATGAGGTGGATCATTAAAAATTTTCCACATGCCTCTGCTGATGAAATTCATACCACTGAATTCTGGGATTCAATGGGAGTTAAACTGTACAATTTTTCATCAAAACGGACCCCATTGCATCCCAAATGCTCCCCATCTTCCACACCACCCTGAGTCACTCCAAACTCGGGACCTCCCCTCAAACCTGCCTTTCTCAGACCTTCCACGATGGTCCAAGATGGCAATGGCCACGCGGTCTTGGAGCATCATGCCCTGGAGACTCAAGATGGAAGGAGCCTGAATGTGGCTTGGGAGCCCGACCATCCTGCCTCCATCTTGGGTCCTCCACTTCCTGCTACCACAACCTTCTCTTCCGCCCTGAACGAACCTCCGGACTCCACCCCCACAACTGCGGGTCACACCCCCACGGTCAATCCACTGTCAATACTGTTTTGCGGAGAAAAGAAGAAACCTCACAACTTGTAAAAGTTGTAAAGCCCGGTATGCTTTATTACGACGCGCGCCGGACGCAAGACTCCCCAAAAGGGCATGCGTGCCCCTGGAGACTCCGAGTCCCCTTTTTATCCCCCCTTCCAAATGCATATGCATACAGTTTCAAATTAAGTTCATACATATTCATTCCACATGACATTTAGCACTAATTCTTCTTTATCGAAGGAATTCCTAAGTCGGGGGCAGATTGACCTCGTGGTTTTTCTGTTTTTCTTTCTCTGTCTCCTTGCTGTCTCTGGAACGCGGCCTTTCCTTCAGCTTTAGCTCCACAGACCCTTCACCTCTCCTAGACACTTTACCTAGTTCAGGATGGATATTCTGTCTCATTCCCCCCTTTCCTAGGAAATAAGTAAATTCTTTTACTTACGGAAAATTTCCACGACAATAAGTGTCTTTTAGCGCTTTACCATGTACATTTGACAAAGAGGTTAGTACAGCTATTCGTTGTAGCATTCTCCAGTTCCAAATTAACAATGTAATAGATAATCCTAAGCTTATCCCAACTAATATTAGTAAAACTAGAATAGGGTGGCACAACTTATCAAAGATTCCATTTGCAGTTGGTGATCACCCAAAGATCACATCTCACCAGTGATTATCCGTATTTTATTCTTTGTAGAACTCTGGTTATTTCTTTTGTACCATGTTGGACAGTAATTAAGGTTTTCTTTCCACTTTCTCGGATTTCTTTCAAGACTTCTAATAGGTCTTGGTGCTTAATTAATTGTTTTACCAATGTAAGGTTCACCCCGATAGGGGTAGGTGGTAGTCTGTGATACATTGTGTAATTGGCTGTAATCAGCTGGTGGGATGTTACTGGTACCAAATACGAAAAACCACACCCAATAATCTTAACAAAATTACAAATACAAATACAGAGATTAGAATGGTTTCTACTAGACAGAATAACATCATTGCTATTAATTTGTACAGCAGCACAAGCAGTTCTCAAACATACACCCTTTTCCAGTATATACGAGCACAGTTTTCTGGTCAGTGACTGGATGAATTTCAAAGTGACAAATACTCTGTTCAGTGTCCAAACACATCCTGGGCATTAGCAGTATTGCTTTCACAAATGAATCCCATTTGTTCTCTAGTAATGCAGGATTCTAAGTTTACTACCTGCCACTTTTCATTCATCTTTTTGTGCCCACACTCTATGTTCTGAAGGATAGAGTGTTGTTTCTTCATGGTTTAATCTTAGGGCAATGATGGGATGGATAACATAAACAGTGGCATTACATATGGTAAGCACAAAGGCAGTGGCCACATTAGAAACAGGATCATAGGTGAAATTCACCATAGTCCACCAGGATTGAAACTTCCTTTCAAAATCAATTGCATTATCCCATTCAATTTTCTGAATTTCAGCTGGAAAATTACCTTCACCCCTTTCCTATATGATCAGAGCTGCTGTTGCTTGTATCCATAACTGTGCTTGTATACAACTGAAAGCTAAAGACACATTATCTTGAACTATACTAAGTGCTTCTACTATCAATTTGTGGTCTTGGTCCCCAGCCTGTTCATACTTCTTTACTTTGGCAGTACTTTTGAAATCTGTCACTGGCTAGTTCCTAATGCCAGTAGAGATTACTATAAAGGCTGCTTCAATTTTGTTAGGCTACCTGCTGCAGCAGCCAGTTTATTCATCAGTATTTCTGAATCAATTCTATTTAAAACTCCTAATCTTGTCCCTAATATGCCAGTTAGATGTTTGTTATGGGGAACAGGAACTGCTTTCTGTCCATGATCATCCCTCCCTGCCAGAGGGATGTGCTGGGCTCCTACCACAAATTCAGACACACTTCACAAGTGTATCTGACAGAGGTTTAGGTCATACTTGAGACAGATGTTTGTTCTGAAATGTAGAGACTTCAGGGAATCTAACTTCTCTCTCTCCCTCCAAAGCACCTGATTTCCCAGATGTGTGGCAAGCAGGAATGTCTCTCCTGGTCACCCACCTTGCCCTTAGCTAAGATCAAGCTGTGGACTGTGTTCAGGGCAGAAGATAATGGAGGGGAAATCTTGAGAGAAGAGCCTAAATTCATTGCCTACAGGCTGTATCAGGGTGAAATTACACCAACTGTCTGATTCACTTAGGTTATCACAGACTTCCTGGTGTTCATATACACCAGGGGAGGTTCAGACACTAATTACATCTGGTCTCTCATAAGCCATCCTTTTGATGACTAAGCACTTTACTTTGATTTCTTCGCTTCCGATTCCTTGAAGTGTTCACAGCTCCTGTTCTTGCTATTCTTACTCCTCACATACTTGATTCTCGTGGATTACTACAGTAGATATGTTTAATATAAACCTTCTTTATCTCAGAAGGTTTTCCTATGGATCCAGTATACTGATTAAATGCCAGGGACCAAGGCCATTCAGCATTGCTTTGGGTAGAGGTACTCTCTAGTTCTAAAACTTCAGTTATAATTCCATACAAAACAATTCTGTACACTAAAGTATGAGCTACTCCCGACCGCAATATACTCATTTTGCCTGAATAAGTTTTAGTCTCAGTTCATTGTCTCCTGGTGTCACTCCTGAAGGGGCTTCTGGGCCTTCTTCACCCGAGAGTGATGGATCCAGCATTCTGCTCCTTGATTTTGGTTGCAGTGAAGGTGGTGAGAGGTACTTGCAGTGGTCTCTCCCACTGTGGTTCCGAAGTCTTCTCTGTAAGAGACTTAACATATACATCAACCCCAGGCTATCCAACTCCCTGCTCCGAGTTCCAGCCACAAGTTTCTCAATTACTCTGAGCTGTTTGCTTAATGCCACCATGTAAGTGGACATTCTGGACATTCCCCTTGTATTCTATTGTCTTCTATAAGGCATTCCAAAAGGATTCAGCATTCCTTTAGCTCAAAAGGTTTAGTTTGAATTTGCAATAGTGCTAGTGGAAGAGCTTCTTGCCCCAGTCTTATGATTTGCTGCTTAATCAAATGATTCATTTTCTCCCCCTGGCCGCTTGATTGGGGGCAGTATGGGGTGTGAAGTTCTTAATCTATGCCCAGATGGCTACTAATCTGTTGCACTATTTTGGAAATGAAAGGTGATTCTTTATCTGAGGATATTGTGGCTGGAACTCTGAAGCGTGGTATTATCTCTTGTAAAAATGATCTGGTCACCTCTTGAGCTTTGACAGTTCTGGTGGGGAATGTTTCTGGCCACCCTGAAAATGTATTTATTAATACCAGTAAATACTGATACCCCCCTTTCCTTGGGAGTTCTGAAAAGTTGATTTGCCACTGCTATACAGGCCCATGGCCTCTCCCAGTCTGACCAAGTTTTGGCCCGGGGGTATTTTGAGGTTAGTCTGGAGGCAAGGATCACATTATCAGCTCACGTGAGTGATAGTGGCATATAGATTCCTGACAATGATACAACAGTCCTTTCAATCAGATGTGTGTTCTAGAAAGCCTGTGGGGATTACTACTTCAAAGTCAACACTTCATTCCAGTGCACTCTGTATCACTCGCAGCCTCGGTCATTTTGAGAAAGGAGCCACACTCTATAAAAGGCTTTAAGTAATTAGGCCCTAGTGTGTTTTCTAGTGCCCTTCCTTCACTAGTAACCACGAAAATGGGAAGGGATTACTAGCTCTCTTTCAATGGTAGCCCACCCCTTGCAGTTGTACGTCTCTTTTGATTAGTATTATTGTATTATGGCTTACCTTTGAGGAAAATCTGTACCTCACCCTTTGCTGCTTTCTTTGCCTCTCCATCCGCCAGCTCATTTCTTTCTTCCAATTTTAAGCTCACTCTCTGGTGTGCCTTAATATGCTTTTTCAGGTAGCCGAACTGCTTCCAGCAGCTGGATTGTCTCTTCTTTCCCTGTGAGGTCAGCAGTCCCCTCTCCTTCCAGATGGCTCCATGTGCATGCACAACTCTGAATGCCTTTTGCTGTTTCTAAGGCATGGGTCCATGCATTTATCTCAGCATCCTGTGCAGAGGTACCTGTTGGTAAGGGTCCACACTCTATTACCTCTCTGCAGGTAGTCACTGTGAACTTTGCAATGTCGCTTTCTTGTCAGTGAACCAGGTCTCTGCATCGTCCGGAGGAGTGTCCTTTAAGTCTGGGCGGCTGGAGTAGGTAGCTTCAGTGGTCTCTAGGCAATCGTGGTGTACTGCTTCTCCTTGATTCCACTGAGAAAAGAAGCTGGGTTGACAATATTAGTCACCACTATCTCTCCATCATCTTGCTCTACCATGATGGCCTGGTATTTCAGAAACCTCTCTGGTGAAAAGCCAGTGGCCACCCTTTACTTCCAGTACTACAGACACTGTGTGGGACACTAGCACAGTCATTTTTGTCCCAGGATAAACTTGTGTGCCTCTTGAATGTTCAGCACAACTGCTGCTACAGCTCTGAGGCAACCTGGCCATCCTTTGGCTGTTGCATCTAGTTGCTTAGAGAGGTAAGCAATTGCCCTCCGGTATGGACCCAAGTCTTGAGCCAATATTCCCAGAGCAATTCCTTGCATGGAAAAATAGAAAGAATGCTTTACTTACATCTGGAAGTTTCAAAGCTGGAGCCGACATGAGGGGACTCTCTAGCTGGCGAAAGGCCCGTGTGGTGTCTCTTGTCCACTGGAGATCTCAGTTCCCATTGGCAATAAGAGCATAGAGGGGTCTGGAGAACAGTCCACAATTATGAACCCACAGCTGGCACTACACTGCCATGCCTAAGAAGGTTTGGAGTTCTTTCGTTGTCTGGGGTTCAGGGTTTGGCATAGGGCTTCCCTGCCTTAAAGTCTGCTGCTCAGCACTCACTTCTTACTCCAGGTAGATTACCTTCTGTTTCACTACCTGTGCCTTTTTCTTTGAGACTCTGCATCCTTGGAGTCCTAGGAAATTCAAAAGGCTTACCGTCCAGGCTTCTCTCGCTTCCCTCGTCCGAGTGGCTACTAGAAGATCATCTATGTACTGCAACAGCCTCCTTTCCTCTTGTGGAGCTTCCTGGGACTCTGGGTCCTTGCAAGCTGTTCTCCAATCGGAGTGGAGAATTTTGAAGCCTTCAGGCACATGGACTGTGTGAGCTTGTGTTTGAATGCAAAAATGTTCTGGCTGGCTTCGTGGATAGGGAGGCAAAAGAAGGCATCTCTTAGGCCTAAAACAGTGAACCAGGTTAGCTCAGGTGTTAAACAAGTTAGTAAGGTCTATGGATTTGCTACCACAGGGTACAAATTCTGTGTTATCTTATTGACAGCCCTTAATCCAGTACTACCAGTTATTGGACTGATTCCTTCCTTACCTTCCTTTTGAGGGTACTACTCAGTTCTCACTGGTTGTGTTCTTTCATTAAGCTTGATGGGGGAGCATCCCATGGGGGAGCATCTTTCACTCTCCCTGGTGCAGCAGAGGCCCATACCCTTGAAAACACTTATTTACTTATTCTAATATCTCCTTACTAATGTCTTTCTTAATTTCAGTGTCTGTTAATATTAAGCCTAACATCTTTATATTATTTGCCTCCAGAGTAACCTTTCTCATTTGAGAATGTTTAGCAAATTGAGCGAATTGTACAAAAGCTTTTAGGTACACATAGTACACATGTTACTTTAAAGGTTTGCAAAAGTATGCCTTTTCAGACTGGCCAGTTGTTCATTCCCCACACTACAACATAAACATTCTCCACAGGTACTAAAGCTTTATTTAAAACTGAACACATGACCCTTGTGCTGACAAAAATTCTTCCCTTTTGGGAAGGTTACCTTTACCCCTCCTCCCTTACCTTGGGAGGAAGCCTTTACAAATCATATGTACTCATTTTGCGAACTGTGATTGCTTCGCATTTCAGCGTGATAATCCTTGCCTGATTTCATACGTTGCTATCTTATGCTGCATGCTGAACAACATGTTTGATTTGCTTTCTCTTTGCCTTGTTTTCCTTTTCAGGGGCCAAGACCAGAGAGCAGTCTGATCTCACAGTCTCTTTGTCATTCTGGGTGATTTCTTAAAACAAAAGACATTTCAGCATACAAAAACTATCCCATTTATCTTCCTATTATAAAACAGTACTAACAGCAATGAAGCACTATAAATCTGTTTATTTTCTGAGCTGCTCTTACTGGCAACCTCCTCCCAATGAGCCCCTCCCAAAAGGGGCTAATTTAGGAACCTGTTTGCTCTGGTCAGTTCTTATTATTTATTTCTCCTTGGCCTATCCTGCTTCCATTCAAACCTTTTTACAGACCTTCACAGTAGTTTCTCAGTTTTCCTCCTATACACACAGCTCCAGGTGGCAGGTATCAGATGTGATTCCCACACACAAGCTCTAAGACCTTAGGTTCTGAATCCGCTTGACCAGAAACCTTTAATTTACACTCGGGGCGTGTACCCTGACACTTATTGGAACAGCAAAACAGCAATACCAGTGTTTCTCATAAACACCGCACTGCAATAATACCTGCACATCCAGCTTTTGCTCACAGGCCATTCCCGTGTTCCCTGGGGAGACAGGGCAGCCAGAGCTGTCCCTGTGCCCAGGGCGCAGCCACTGTCACCTCACACAGCCTGCTAGCCTCTTGATGTACCAAAGGCTCCCCAAAATTGCCCGCAAAGGCTGGCTATTCTGTTTATTACAGAGAACTTTAAATCCTTTCAGCGGATTGTTTCCAGTAAAGACTTACTGCAGTACCAACCGAAGTCTCATAAATCTCATAAGTCTCATTAACTAATTCATCTCATTCATCCCTTCTATATAAACTCTGTTTTACAAAATATCAGTCTTTTCTAGTTCTCTTCTTGCACAATCTAATTAAGCACTGTGTCTACTTACACTTGTTTTGCTGCTTTGCAAAAGGGCTGTGCTAGTCACAGCCAAAACTCTGATATACCTGCAGACACAGACACATGCACCCCCCCCCCCCCGCCTTATCTCAAATTCACTAGAGCTAAGGCTTGAATTGCTGTGAGGGGAGAATTCTTGGAATTCCTTTAACTCACTTTATCGAAGTTAAACATAAATCACCGTACTATAGTTCTCCTATGTAAAATGCTACTCTTGTTGCAACAAAATCTTAAAATCTCCACAAACACCACTATACAGTCTGAGAATCAAATTACCACAATGCAGCGGAAGAAAATCACCACACAAAATCACTGGGGAAGGGCATATTTCTCAAAGTGCTCACTTTTCTCAACACAACACAGCACACCATAATTCGGCATTTACTCAAATCAATTTTCCTGGACACAATCAAAATAACAGCACACAGTCTAGAGATCAAGTCCAAACATCCAAGGCAAAGGAACTCTCTGAGCTCATACTCACGGTTAAAATGTACCAAATCTACACAAATCACTACATTCAAACACGATAAATACCATCACTGACATTCCTCCACTCGCTTCTCCGCAGGGCACTTCTCTCCCTGCCCCCGCAGCCTGCTGCAGCCGGCGCCTCTGGCCTCACTCGGCTGCTTCAAACACGGGGAGTACTGACCCATCCCCGCACTGTAGGGCACTGTAGATTTACTCTCTTTTATACACCATACACTTATCACCTGCACGATCACAAACACAGTGCACTGGCCACACACATTAACCATACAGCAACACAGTGTCCGGACACCACTCACACACGCACAAACAGAAGAAACATACGCGAATTCAGCTCTGCCCTATCAGAATCTGAATTCTAATACACGCATACACGGGTTCACCCGGCTTACCCCCGGAGCCGCTGGCAGTCCTGCTCTATCAGGACGACAAGGCGACGAACCCCGTCTCTAATACAGCCGCTCTATCAGCTGCAGCTAGCTTACCCCGGAGCCGCTGGCAGTCCTGCTCTATCAGGACGATGGAACGAACCCCGTCTCTAATACAGCCGCTCTATCGGCTGATCCCAGACGTCTCTGGGTCGTTAATTCCCTTGTTCTTTCCTTGTTCTTCCCTTGTTCTTCCCCCCCCTGGGGCCCCATACATACCGTATTCTCCTCCGCAGGCCAGCGGGTCGTTGTCTGTCCTCGCAGGTGGCAAGTTGAGACAAGCGGAGCCCCACCAGGAAAAAATCCTGGGGCGCGCCTTGGAGGTCCGTCTATCCCCCCTGCCCCCGCGGGGACAGAGAACTCCTGCCTGGCTCGCCAAAATGTTTTGCGGAGAAAAGAAGAAACCTCACAACTTGTAAAAGTTGTAAAGCCCGGTATGCTTTATTACGACGCGCGCCGGACGCAAGACTCCCCAAAAGGGCATGCGTGCCCCTGGAGACTCCGAGTCCCCTTTTTATCCCCCCTTCCAAATGCATATGCATACAGTTTCAAATTAAGTTCATACATATTCATTCCACATGACATTTAGCACTAATTCTTCTTTATCAAAGGAATTCCTAAGTCGGGGGCAGATTGACCTCGTGGTTTTTCTGTTTTTCTTTCTCTGTCTCCTTGCTGTCTCTGGAACGCGGCCTCTCCTTCAGCTTTAGCTCCACAGACCCTTCACCTCTCCTAGACACTTTACCTAGTTCAGGATGGATATTCTGTCTCAATACCTCCAGAACTCCACCCTTGAAGTCGGCCATCCTAAATCAAGGCCTTTCCTCCCAACCCCTGACAAAATGCAGTGCCCTTTGCCTCACTGTCTGGCAACAATATAACCCACATGGTCAAGTATATTAAGGCCAGCTGTCACACTATTTCTAATCCAAATGTTTCTGTTCCAAGTTATTCTTCTTCCCCAGAAGAGAGTTTCAATTCCCCAGAGCCACCTTGCCCCTCAACCACAGAAGATCCCTAGGAAAGGATTTGGAAAGAAACACTTAAGAAAGGAGACTGGCAAATAGTCTCAAAACTCCTCGTTGCCCCCGCATGTTATGAAAGAAGGGGGCAGAATCCCAGGTATCAGCCACCGGTTTGAGGGGAAATCAAGGATCTGTGCAGGGCAGCTAAAGAGCATAGGAAGGACTTACCTTGTTTTAATGGCCTAATGAGTGTCATGTTTACAGCATATGTCTCAACCTCCCATGATTTAAAATATATTATGACCATGTTGTTGTGACCTGCAGAATACACCCTGTGGGAAGGGGGATGGAAAGGGGATGGAAGTGTATACTAAATCAATTAATAGCAATGACTATGTTAATAATGAGGCAAGGGCAGAATTGACAATCAACCATCTAGCTGGAAAGGGACAACACAGCCTACCAGATGATCAAGCAGCAGGTATCCCCAGAGAAGTATTGGGTGATATCAAAGAGATGGCTTTGAAAGCTTCAATCCAGGTATTGGATTGGTAGCACCCCCAATTTGGACTATCTTGGGTGGCTGCAGCTAAAGCTTTAGGACAATTAGACCATCTTGGGTGTCTGTTAAGTAAGCAAACCAATGCTACCTCCCTGACACTGAGTGGCCTGCTCTGAGACATAGAGACCATCAGATATGCCACCTTGCAAAACAGCGATAAAGTTTTTACTCTGAGCACATGGGCATGGCTGTGTAGACTCTGAGGGCATTTGTTGCATGAACCTCTCCAGCCACAGCGAGTCAATCCAAAAGAGCATTCAAGTATTGAAGGAAGGGCTCAAGAAGCTTCAAGTGGAAAACAACAACTGGTTTAATAAACTCTTCCAATCCAAGGGACTAAAAGGTTGGATGATGTCTAGCTAAAACAGGACATTTAACTCTCTTAGTTGTTGTTCTTGTATTGTTAATTTTCCCATGTGTTTTGGATGCTTTTTGAAAGTCTTGAAAAATTCTTCCAGTTCCATCTTTGCTGTAAAACAGAAAGGGGGAGGATACCCAACACAGGCTCCTTATGGACTGCTTGAAGGAGAGAACTGGAGGCCAGGAAAGCACAAAAACCTCTCAGATAGTCAGTGTGGGAAGGAAATACCTTAAAAGTACCTAAAAGTATTCTTAAATCCATAAAGTACGCTAAAAACCTTGAGTATCTCAAGGTGTTAATGAGCCCTACTGAGTGTCAGTACAAAGCTCTCTAAGGACTCATTAAAGCAGATAATTGAGGCCATGATTGCATAAACTTATCACAGAGTTTTTATCAAAAGGGAAACACCAAGTACTTTAAAATAACTGAAGTACCCTGAAGTAGTAATGAGCCCCACTGAGTGTTGTTATTGACAAAGCCTCTCCAGGGACTAATTAAAGCAGATAATTGGAGGCCATGATTGCACAAACCTCTCAGAGACTCCAAGGCAAAAGCCAAACCCTAAGACCTTTGAAAAACCTGCAGTCCCTGGGAGAATTAGGGAGACCCCAGGGCCATTGCTGAGCAAGGCTCCCCAGGGACCCCTTCCAGCAGATCCTTGAGGCCACTGGGATGTGGGCTAGGGGGGGATGCTGAGGGCAGGACAAGGGGCTGACAGTGCCCAGCCTGGCTGAGGCTGTGCCAGGAGGCCTCAGTGCCTCAGGACAAGGTGTCTCCTCACAGCCCTTGGTGGCACAGACCCTGCTGTGCCCCAGGGCACCAAGACTTGGCTTCTCTTTGTCCCCACCTGTCATCACTGCCTGCAGTTCTCTGCTCTGCCTGGGGCCTGGGGACATTTTCTCTGCCGTGTCCCTCAGTGGGACCCATTAAAAGTGAAAGAAACTTTGGAGTTGGATTCTGACTTGGAGTTCTGGAGAGGTTTCTTCAGCTCCCTCTCAGGGACTGATGTTCAGGGCCTGAGCACAAAGATCCAGAGGCTCATTAAAGTCCTTGTGCTATGTCTGTGCTGGTGAGCTGGGCTGGGCTCCTGGCACAGAGGCAGCTCCTGGTAACCAAGAAGAGCTTCAAAAGCACATTTCTCTTGATGAGCAGCTCTTCTGCCAGCCCAGCAGGGCTGGGGCACTGCCTGCAGCCAGCCCGGGCACAGCACAGAGGCACAGAGAGCTTCAATCAGTCAGGGCTGGGAAGGTGCTGAGAAGTGCCTGGGGCAGAATCACTGCCAGCCCTTGGCACAGGAACCTCTGGCTGCAGGACAATGCAGCTGCAGCTCCTGGAATAATCTCTGAAAACTGGAACATCCCAATGCCTACAGACCCTGTGAGTACAACTCTGGGTATTTCTGGTGCAGGGGAGGTGAAACGCTCATGAAGCTCTGACATGCAGAGGGGGTTCTGCTAAGTCATAGAATGTTTCCAAGAAGGGCTTTTTGACAAAAATGCGGAAATGTCCGAAGACTTTGTATTCAGTTTCCCCATATTGGAGACTAACAGGAAGGGAGGGTTATGTAATGAAGATAGTATGTATTATAAGTTATGAATTTGGACAAGTGGCTGAGACATCTGAACTGTTACTTTAAGTGATCCATGGGTTCACAGGAGATCCCTAATGTGCTTGCAGCCACTCTGCCCATGGACAGCACCAGCATCACCTTTGATGGAGCCATCAGGCTCAGCCTGAGCTGTCCTTTCTCCAGGCTGCAAACAGAACCTGCCCCCAGCAAGTGCCCTGCAAAAAGGCAGGGTTCTGTCAGGCCAAGGAGAGTGCACAGAGATTTGGGCTCTGTGAGTGCTGGCAGGGAGAGATCAGGCACAGGGAAACACCTGTGGGAGGGAAAATCTCCAGGAAGCAGAGAGAAGATTGGGCAACGAGAGAAAACAAAACCTAGCAATGCCTTGGTAGGGAGAGTTTAGAGATGCCCACAGGATCCCCTCCAGTGCAGCCCCTCCCTCTGAACAAGCCCCCTCCCTCCTGTGCCCCAGCCCAGCCTCTGCCCTCAGGGCCGGGGCTCCAAGGCGTGCAGCCCCTCCTGTGCAGGCAGAGCTGCAGCAGAGCCATGGGGCAGCTCTGCAGCCCCAGGCCCAGTTCCCTCTGCAGAGCACAGGGCTGGGAGCAGCTGCCCGGCACTGGGGGCTCTGGCAGGGGGCACAGCTGGCTCAGGGTGACACTGTCCCCAGTGCCTGGCTCTGGGCAATGCTGTCAGTGCAGCCAGGGAAGGAGCTGCATCTCCCTTCATCCAATGTCAGCATAAGGACATCTGGAAGTCTCTCTGAGATTTCAGTCCAAGCTGGGAGCTTCAATCCAGGATGCAAACATGTCCTAGAGCCTCTCTGAGTTATATGATTCATGGGGAAATGCAGAGGTGTTGTGACACAGAAATAGCTGATGGTTTGGTGGAAATGAGCAAAGTGAGTCCTTGGCTACAAATGTGGAGCTGCGCTGTTATGGATCCATCTGCTCTCAGCAGTACCCGGCTGTTTTTAAGTGAAACACGGGAGTGTGAAAATCTGCCATTTGAGAAAAGTGAAAGCCCAGAGAAACTCCAAACAGAATAAAGTGACAGACCATCTCCCCTTACTCTCCACTCATCATCTTGCCTCAGGGAACTCACTCTGTTCTACTAGAGGGCAACAGAAATGCTGAAGGTTTTTGACATCCAAGAATACCAGGAAAGATATAGGGAAGGTTAAAAAGAAAACTTCATAACTCTTAAACAGAGTAGTCTGTCTATTGGTGTTAAAGGGAGAGTGTATGGGAAATGGCTTTGATTTCAGTTACAGACATCTCCTCCAACTCTTCACTGTGTTTTTCTCCATGAACAGGTCCCCATGTGCAGCCCCAGCAAATGTCCAACAGCAGCTCTTTCAGTCACTTCCTCCTGCTGGCATTGGCAGACACGCAGCAGCTGCAGCTCCTGCACTTCTGCCTCTTGCTGGGCATCTCCCTGGCTGCCCTCCTGGGCAACGGACTCATCATCAGCGCTGTAGCCTGCAGCCACCACCTGCACACGCCCATGTTCTTCTTCCTGCTCAACCTGGCCCTCAGCGACCTGGGCTCCATCTGCACCACTGTCCCCAAAGCCATGCACAATTCCCTCTGGGATACCAGGGACATCTCTTATGCAGGATGTGCTGCTCAGCTATTTTTCTTTGTGTTCTTCATTGGATCAGAGCTTTGCCTCCTGACCATCATGTGCTACGACCGCTACGTGTCCATCTGCAAACCCCTGCACTATGGGACCCTCCTGGGCAGCAGAGCTTGTGCCCACATGGCAGCAGCTGCCTGGGCCAGTGGCTTTCTCACTGCTCTCATGCACACAGCCAATACATTTTCCCTGCCCCTGTGCCATGGCAATGCCCTGGGCCAGTTCTTCTGTGAAATCCCACAGATCCTCAAGCTCTCCTGCTCCAATTCCTACCTCAGGGAACTGGGGCTTCTTGCAGTTAGTGTCTGTCTAGCACTTGGCTGTTTTGTGTTCATTGTTTTCTCCTATGTTCAGATCTTCAGGGCCGTGCAGAGGATCCCCTCTGAGCAGGGACGGCACAAAGCCTTTTCCACCTGCCTCCCTCACCTGGTTGTGGTATCCTTGTTCCTCAGCACTGGCATATTTTCTGACCTGAAGCCCCCCTCCATGTCCTCCCCATCCCTGGATCTGGCCCTGTCAGTTCTGTACTCGGTGGTGCCTCCAGCCCTGAACCCCCTCATCTACAGCCTGAGGAACCAGGAGCTCAAGGCTGCAGTGTGGAGACTGATGACTGGATGCTTTAAGTAACATTAAAATACTTGCCCGATCCTGCCAATTACGTGGAATAAAAGTAAACTTTGATCTATTTTGTTTCGTTGTTATTTCTTTCTCTTTTTTTACTTACTATATCTTGTCAATTGAAATGGTTCATTGTTTGTGCCATTTCTCATTTTGTTTCTCTCCACCTTCCCTGAGGCCACAGAACTGTGTCAATGATGGGCTGTACTGTTGGTGTCTTTAATAGAACTAAAGGACCTCCCAGCAAAGCTTTCTGCAGAGATGCCCTTTTGTTGCATTCTCTGGAGCTGCAGCAGCAATGTCTGTGTGCAGAGCTGGGGGCAGATCAGTGCTGGCACAGCAGCTGTGCCCAGCAGCAGCAGCACTTGGTGTTGCCAGTGCTGCTGCCGTGGCCCTGCCCCGCTGCCCTGGTGGCCCTGGTGTTGCTGCAGGACCTGAGGGCTCTCAGGGCCGGGCACAGCTCTGGGGGGGGCAGTGGCGAACCTGCAGCAGGGACAGGCCATGGGCACTGCTGGGGCAGCGCTGACGCCTCAGACCAGGGCCTGGGGGCTCCAGGCTCCTTGCCCAGGCTCTCTCAAGAACACGGCCAGGACAATGTTCAGCACAGAAAAGCCCCGTGAGAAGCCCCAGGCTGGCTGTGTTGCAGGCTGGGGGCAAACAGCATGGCTGGGGCTCTGCAAGGGCCCTGGGGCAGACGGGAAGGAGCAGCAGAGCAGGGGCTGATCCATCCCCAGTGCGCTGCACAGCCCAGGGCAGCGTCCCAGAGTGTCCTCATGGAGCTGCCAACAATATCCCTCCTCTGCAGCCCTGGCCTCTCCCCCAGCTCCCACAGGTGCCCCATTCTTGCAGGCACAGACACGGCAGCACTGGCTCAGCAGCCCCTGTTTGCATTGCACACAGCAGGGGGAGCACCCCCATGCTGTTGGTGTGGGGACATGAACCTGAGGGAGCACAAATGTCATCAGCCCCTGGGGCCAGCAAGGGCTGGGGGACACCAGGGAAACCACTCAGCTTTGTCCTGGCCTCTGCAGTCAGCCAGAAAGTTTGTTCCCATCAGCTGGGAGTTTCCTGTCCCACTGCAGACACTGTTGCTCAGAGCCAGGGCTGCCTGGCAGCTGCCCCCAAACTGCCCTTAGCATTTCCTTTGCTTCATCTTTGCTTTCTTTACTTCTCATGGTACAAATTTCTTCTAATTGCTCACCCCATGGGGCCCACAACTGGACACAGCACTCGAGGTGCTGCCCAAGCAGTGCGGAGCACAGGGGAAGAATCACTGCCCTGCTCCTGCTGGCCACACCCTCCTGATCCAGGCCAGGAGCCATTGGCCTTCTTGCCCACCTGGGCACACTGCTGGTTCATGTCCAGCCTGCTGTCCATCAGTCCCTGCTGTCCCTTTCTGTCTGGCTGCTGTCCCGCCGCGCTGTCCCCAGCCTGTAGTGCTGCAGGGGTTGTTGTGGCCACAGTGCATGACCCAGCACTTGGACTTGTTAAACCTCACCTTTCTGATTTTGGGCCCTGGATCCAGCCTGTCCAGAGCCCTGTCTAGAGCCCTCCTACCATCCAGCAGATCAACACTCGCAGACAACTTGGTGTCACCAGGGTTCCATGACGCCCCAGAGTGCCCCAATGGTCTCCATGATTCCATGAGGCCTCCCAGTGTCATAATGTCCCTTTGGGTCCATTGTGACACCCGTTGGTGTCACAAAGTCCCTTGGATCCTTGGGCCCCGCAGTGTCACAATGGCTCCTGTATTCCCCCAAGGTCCTGCAGTGTCACAATGGATCCTTGGTTCCACAAGGGGTGGCAGTGCAGCAATGCTCTCCTTGGTTCCACAGTGTCACATTTGCCTCTTGGTCCAAGGGGCCACCACGGTGTCCAACATGTTTCCTTCATTCCATGGGTCCCTGAGGAATAGAACTGCCCCTTGGTTCCATGGGGCCCTGCAGTGTCACAATGGCCCCATCATGACACCAGGTCCTGCTCTGTCACAATGCTCTGCATGGTTCTACAAAGCTCTGCAGGGTCACAATGGCCTCTTGGCTCCATGAGGCCTCAGAGTGTCACAATGAATTCCTTGGTTCTGCAGTGTCACAATGGAGCTCTGGTGACACAATGTCCTGCAGTGTCACCCAGGACCCTTGGTTCCATGGGGCACCACAGTGTCACAATTGTTCCCTGAGTTCCAAGAGTCCTTGCAATGGAGCAATGCCCCTTGATTTCATTGTCACCAGGCTCTCCCAAGGGTCTCCTTGGTTTCTCGGTGGCACAATGGTCCCTTGGTTCCACAAGCCCCCGCAGTGCCACAGTGGCCTTTGCGGTTCCAGCAGGGCCGACTGTCACAATGGACTCCTGTTGAAGATTTTTTCAGAAATGGCTTAGAAGGCAGCTGTGAGGAGTAAAATTCTCACAGCCGGTTTCTGTAAACAGAAGAAGTTCTCAGGTTGTTTTTAATTACAAGTAAAAGTGACAAACATGAAGACCTTGAGAACCTTGCATACCAGAGTTCTCAGGCAGCTTTCTCATAACAAGTAGATATTCTATCTTTGGCTGTTTTGGGAAAGCAAAAATAATTTTGAGAACCCAAATCTTGGTATTGGAAACATAAGGAGGGCTTGGTGTGTTATCTCTGACCTATTGTGAGCTCGGGTTTGCAATATGCATGAACTTAATTAACACGGTTATAAAAAGTGATTGATTGAGTGAATAAACGGAGTCAGATGCTGAACAAGGAAGTTGGGTCTCTCCCTCCATCTTCAATAGACTCCCTGCTTCCATTCAGCCCCACACTGTCACAATGGCCCCTTGGCTCTGGGCTGCCATGTCGTACACATTGTCACCATGGTCCTCTTAGTGCCACCAGGCCCTGCAGTGTCACAATGGCCCCTTGCTTCCCCAGGGCCCTGCAGGGTCACAATCATCAGAGAATCAACCCGGCTGGAAAAGGCCTTGGAGAGCGCCAAGTCCAACCTGGGACCCAACACCACCTTGTCACCCAGACCATGGCACTCAGTGCCGCATCCAGTCTTTCCTTAAACACTTCCAGGGATGGTGGCACACCCATCTCCCTGGGCAGCCCATTCCAAGGCCCAACCACCCTTTGTGTGAAGAATATTTCCTAATGTCCAGCCTAAACCTCCCCTGATGCAGCTGATATCTGTGCCCTCTTGTCCTGTCTCTGTTCCCTGGGAAAAGAGCCTGACCCACACCTGGCTGCACTGTCCTGTCAGGGAGTTGTAGAGAGTGATGAGGTCTCCCCTGAGCCTCCTCTTCTCCAGGATAAACAACCCCAGCTCCCTCAGCTGCTCCTCACAGGACTTGTGCTCCAGACCCCTCTCCAGCCTTGTAGCCCTTCTCTGGACACGCTCCAGCCCCTCCATGTTTTTCCTAAACTGGGGGTCCAGAAGTGGACACAGCACTAAAGGTGCTGCCCAATCAGTGCCCAGCACAGGGGAAGAATCTCTGCCCTGGTCCAGCTGGCCACACCATTCCTGATCCATAGGAGTGCCAGGGGTTGGATGAAAGAAATGGTGGGGAGGGGGTTGGGACAAAATGTGATTGATTGTCAGCCATGAAGGGTCTGGTTTTCATACCTGTTCAGACTGCATTAGAAGGTGCTGGGCATCGATATCAATTGGACCAATATCAATTGGTCAATATCAATTAGCGATACCGAACTAGGAACAGGAAAAGAAAACAGGAAAAAGCTGTTGTCTAATTTTTTTTCAATATAGCAGATTCACTTTGAATGCATTTCTGAAATCTGCCTAATTAACTACAGAGGAATTGCAAACTTACAGTATTCCTTGGGGCATTTTTTGTTCAGTTCTTTCTAAAAAATATTTTATGAGCATTTTTCCGTAAATTACTGAACAGAAGAGCTAAAGAAAGAAGAGGACTTTGAAGCAGTAAAATTTGTCAACAACCTCCAAGTGGCTGGGGATCCTTCTCCATCAGAGCAGCAATGAACAGAAATGGGCACAGCTTTGTGGCTGCCACAGCTTTGGCATGGGCCCTGGGCCTGGAGCAGGAGCAGCTCTTGAGGGCCCCAAGGCCGGGGCTCTTGTGCTGCCCTGGGCCGATGGGATGGCAGCAGGGGCTGCAGAGCTCTCAGCACCTCAGGCAGAGGGGAGCAGGGCAGCCAGGGAGCCTCCTTTGGCCTTGGCCAAGCACCTTCCCCAAAGCTGGGTCTGAGTCCTGTGGCAGCTGCAGCTGCTGCTGTGCCCTTGCCAGGGGCTGAGGCCGTGGGGCAGTGCCCAGAGCAGCCTGGCCTGAGCAGAGCTGTGGGGCCAGAGCCAGCCGGGCTGGACTAAGGAGAGGCCCTTGGTGCTGCCCAGAGCTCAGGGCAGCTGGCAGAGCTTGCAGGGAGCTGGGCTGGGCTCAGAGAGCCTGGCCCAGAAACCATCAGTGTCCATCTCAGCCTGGCTGAGCGTGCAGGGGCAGGACTCAGGCCAGGCCTTGTGGGGCAGGGCCAGCGCCTGTGCAAGGCATTGCAAACAGGCAAGTGGCCCAGAGAGGAGGCTGCTCTGTGCCCTTGGTGACATGGACAGAGCAGGGAGAGGGCCCAGGACATTTGTCAGTGCCAGCCTCTGTGCCCTGCCCTTGGCTGCCCTGGCTGCTGAGCCCAGCTTTGGCCTGGGTTGAGTTTGGCTGTGGCCCAGCTCCATCCTCCTGCGGGGCTCAGGGCCTGTTCCCAGCCATGGCCAGCCCTGGTTGCCTCTCTGCTGGCCCAGAGGCCGGCAGGGCCTGGGGCAGGGCTGTCTGTGCAGCCCCACAGGTGCCACGGGCTCTGCAGGAGCTGGCAGAGTCTGCCCAGCAGGGAGGCCATGGGGCACAGAGCCCCAAGGCTGCTGTGGGCACCACAGCACAGGGGCCGTTCCCAGCCGCAATGCTCCTGGCCTGGGCTGGGCCTGCACAGGGGCTGGGCCACCATGGCTGGGCCAGCACAGGGCCACAAAGGGGCCACACAGCCGCTGCCAGGGCTGACAGCAAGGCCAGGCACACACAAGCAATTGCTGAGCATGGCCATGATGGCCAGGCCTGACTGTGCCAAAGGCAGAGCTCAGCTGCCCTTGGGAGCTGCAGGAACAGTCCAGAGCCAAAGAGCCTCCATGGCTGTGCTGGAGACCAAGGCTGCAGGAGGAAAATGCAGGGCTGCTGCGGGATGGGGAGGGCATTGAATTCCAGCACACACCTCAGCTCTCTGATGATCCCGGCACCATGCTGGGCCCTGTTTCAGACTGGAGCAAGAGTGACATAAGACTACAACTAAGTTTTCTTTGTTTAAAATCCTTCCTGTATGGAAATCCCTTGTGGATGGGGGACATATCATATGTTTCTGAAATGTCACATGGAGAAGAGGGAAGGGTTTTGGTTTTTAATAAATTTTATCATATTCACATTTTTATGTGTGCCATGAAGAGAAACTCTGAGTCCCACCAGTTCCTGACTCCCAAAGGACACAAACCTGATGAGTTGTGGTTCCCACTCCAGTGGTGGCACTTGCACCTCCTTCCATAGCCAGAGCAGAGCTCCCTTGTCCCAGAAAGAGCCTGGCAAAGGAGCGATGAAGGAAACAGGACAGGCTGTGGGGATCAGGGGCAGGGCAGAGCCCAGCAGAGGAATGACTTTTGCATTTGATGGAGCTGTGCCTCCCCTTGGCTTTGTTGGCTGACAATAAATGAACATCCCTCTGCGTCTCGGGCAGCTCCTTCTTCAAAAAAAGCAGGTGGGAGTTGAAGCCAAGGAGCTGAAAGCTGCAGGTGCAGCCTGGGCTGGAGGGAGCTCAGATTTGCACAAGGCTGCTCTGAGTGCCAGGGCTTGGATGGGGAAAATGGTGGGGTGGGGGTAGGGACAGAGTCAGATTGATTGTCAGCCATGGAGGGTCTTGATTTTAATAAACACTTTTTTTTCTTTACAACTTTTTTTTTTAACCTGCTGTAATCTTCACAGCAGTGTTGTTGTTGTCTTCTCATCAAGAGCTCCTCTCCGAATGCCTCACCCCTTTTATCCCAGCTACCTCCACAGGCTACAGCTGCCCCCCAATTAAGGACATCAGAGCTGCAGCCCATTTACAATAACTAGAATCAGGGCAGGGTCACTTCTCCAATACAGAGATCTTTTACTGCCATACATCTGTTTACAATACATATATTTACTCAGGCCCCTACATTAACCTGACAATGTAAAGAAACTAAACTAAAAATTTCTAGTAGTTTACTATTTCTAGAATTGTCTTTTTTTAGTTTTAGGGAGAGAAGTTTTTCTTGTTAAGTTTCTGGAGTTTTTTTACAAGAGGTAAAAATATTTTTTTTGTGGTTCTTAATTTTGTCATGGATAACAGTTGTCTGGGGAACTTTGTTATTATGAAGTTCTTTTATTGCTACAAGCTTTTTTACAGCTTATTGATGGGTCATGTTGACTTATGAGGTATTGTTTTAAAGGTGAGTTGTTTAAGAGTAAATGTTTTTATTATTTACCTTTTAAAATATTTTTATCTCTGGAAATAGAGATCTTCTCTTGTGGGTACTGGATTACTTTGTTTTCTGCCTGAACTTTGTATGAAATTGCAGGTATTTTATAATTTATTTTAATATGGAAGTTTTTGTTAGATATTATTTTGAATATTTAAATTTTTTATAATTTTATGTGTTATAAAGAAAAAGAGTTTTATCTTTATAGTTTATAAGAGGATTTTAGTTTCAAGATTAAGGTATTTTTGCTTCTTTTTTATTGGGTATTTATTTCTTCCTTACTGACTTTGATGGTTTTATGGATTTTTTTAATGTTTTTATTTTGTTTTTTTCTTTTACTTGAGGGATGATTGAAGTATTGAAAGGGTTAACATCTGACCCGCCAGTAACTTGTGGTGGAAGTTGTGGTTGGGTTGTGTTAGGACTGGTTTTATGGTTGGTTTTTGAGGTTTTTTGTGTTTAGTTGTAGGGTTATTTTGTATGAGTTGTAGGATGTAGGAGTTTTTGGTTTTAGTTGTGTTGGGGGGAGGGGACAGGGTGGTAAGGTTTTAATAGCTGTGGCTGGCTTTGTTCTGGTTGTGGTTTTGTAGCCTCTTTTGTTTTCCCAGTCCCAGCTCTCCCAGTCCCTTCACCCCTTTCCTTGACTCTGAGCCCCTGAACCTCCTTCCCAGCTCTGCCAGCTCTTCATGTCCCCCTTTTCCTTGGCCTGTGGAACCCCCTAGATCCCCAAACTCTCACTTTATGCCCCCCAGCCACCCCAAATTTCCATGTCGCCCCGTTCTCCCCCCCCCAGTACCTGGAAGTGGAGCTGTCTGAGCCCAACCCGTAAATGAGCCTTAATTGGTCTTATCCTAGGGCAAGCTATTACAGCTCCAGAGCTCAGGCCCCAAGGGGACTGAGTGCCAGACGCCAGCTCGCTCAGACCAAGGCTGCGTGAAATAAACAGGGCCAGGAGACTTCTTCTCCTTTTTAATGCCTTTATTAAAAGTGATCAGCTCAGGATTGGGTGGCTCGGCAGGGCTGCAGTCCCCGTTGTGTCTCCCAGGGTGACTCAGAGGAGGAGGACATGCGCAGCTCTGTCCACCAGGGGCAGAGCCGGGGGATCCAGTCCTCGTGGGAGCCTTTAGGGCGTGATGTCCCCGTCAGATCTTGCTTTGTCAGTGCGGTCCCCCTCAGTCTCGGCGCTGGGGACGACTCCCATGGTCAGGGCGAGAGGGACTCCGCATCTCTGCAGGCTCAGCAATCGGCTCCTCATGTCCAGACATCACTTTAGTCTCTCAATTCTTATTTGGCTCGTTGTTTTTGGGGTTTTCTCGTTGCATTAGGAGTCCTGGTGCTACAAAGCATTCTGGACTTTGGAGTCACTTTGCATAACCCCCCCCACCCTCTCAGGTGTCTTCTCTATGTTGGAAGAGCGCACTGCCTCGGGGAAGGGCCATCACCCCACCCAGCCAGGCCTTTTACTAATACAAAAGAGGAGATAAGCTCTAACGACCCGTGATTACCATGACAAAACACTAAGAACTTTGGCAAAAACAGAGACCTGGCTGCCTCCCTGTAACTCTTTCTCACAAAAAAATATTAACTGAATTTTTGTTCATAACAGTCCCCCCTCTTTTTCTTTGATCGAGCTTAAATTCTTAAGCTCGCATCAACTCACAATTTTTTGTTTTGAATCTACTATAAATCTCTTGTGCACTTTGGTAATCATGCTTACTTAACCTTGTTACTTCTCTTGGTTTTTTCAGGTTGGTCTGTACAGCCAATACTGTTTTACTAAAACAGATAAATAAGCATAGTAAAAAGAGCAATCCTCCAAGTACACACATAGTGAGAAAAACCACCTTTTCCCATACATATTTTCTGAAAATCCCAAAGTTCTCCCACCCACTTGGATCAAGTGTAGGATTTTGATCTTGATTATTTACACATGCCAATCTTTTTATTTCGTTTGAAATGTCTCTAATAATTGAATTTTTTACTTTTAATACTGCCTGGAGCTGGATGACTTTGTTCAGCACAGATTTTAGGATCTGAACTTGGCTTTTACAATTTTGGATTTTCTCAATTTCTATTTCACTTTCTCGGTTTTGTTTAATTTCTCCCAAATCATTATATATAGGAACTCCTAAACTTGATCCAGTTTCTCTGGGTAATAAGAAAATTGGTTTTATCACCCTAGCAATGCAGTTGCCAGATGAGATCAAACTTAGGGGTTTAGAGTTCCCCTGAAATGTGTTCCAAAAGGGGTTTATCTCTTTTCCAGTACACTCATATAAATACTTGTAACAAACAATTTTTCTTACCATTTTCACCATTTCTTTGCTTTTTACTAGATCTGCTGAGCTTGTTTCAGCAGCATCACATTCAAAGCACAACCAGGCTTCCTCTATAGGGCACTCTCCTAGGAGTGGCTGCCTAAAAGTGGCAGTATTCTGGGCTATCCAATACATTCTCTTATTTTTCTGATAAAGGACCAAGTGGGAGAGGTTAACACAATCAGGGTTAGAACTGATGTGGACTCTCGACAAGGAGCTAACTTCCTCCTCATAGCGGGGTTGGTAGCATTCACTGCACAGCTCAGCTGGGCTTCCTGGAGCACCACCAGCAGTTAGAGCCATCAGTACCACCCTTCCCAAGAGTCCGGTATGGGCCATCTTGCACAGCCTGCCCACCCGGCCTTGCCCTCTTGGGGAATTTTTTACTGAGGAGAAGCTTCCAAGCTCTTTAGAGTCCCTTCTACCCGCTTCTCTGGTTAAGCCCCTCTTGGTCTGTTCCCTACAAATTTTAGTTTCCCCTAGCGGAGTGTTCTGTAGAGGATTAACCTGGAGTCTTTAGAAATATATTGGGGAACTTAAACTAGAATTACTTATTTACAGCCTTAAACTTTTTACCAACATAATTTACACAAAACAGTTTTGAAACATTTTAAGCAATATTAGAACTCTGATACCAATTTTTTCTATACAGTTCAGTCTTTTTGACTCTTCCTTCTGAGAGTCAACTTTAAATCTCAGTATACTCAGATGAATTACCTTGTGATGTGGATGAACCCTTATCCAGTGCCCGGAGGTGAGTGGTGTGGACTCTGGCCCAATGCCAGAAGGAGAAAGGGGTGGAGTCCGGTCCAATGCCAGAATGCCAGAGGGAAAAAAACTGATGTTGAATCTTGGTCTATTGCCAGGGGGTGAGAGTGACTAACATAGTTTACACCAAACAGTCTTGAAACATTGTACTAATGTCTTCCCATACACTTCAGTCTTTTTGACTCTTCCTTTTAAGAGTCAACTTTAAATCCTTTGGTCCTTTTATCACAGTATACTCAGGTGATTTAGTTTGCGTAGCAGATGAATCTTGTCCAGCGCTGGGGAGTGAGAGTGGTGTGGACTCTGGTCCAATGCCAGAGGGAAAGGCTGATGTTGTTTCTGGTCCCGTACCTGGGGGTGAGACTGGCCCTTTTATTCTTGTAATATGAGTCCAACCTTTTTCTTTGGTCCACACAGCTGAATTAGTGATCAGGAGCACCTGGAAGGGGCCTTCAAATTTAGGCATTAGTGTTCCCGTATTCCATGATTTTATCAAAACCCAATCTCCTGGGCTAATGTTGTGAACTTTTGTGTCAAGAGGGGTAGTTTGAGGAAGGTATCCTTTCTTTCTAAGTCCTTCCAGAGTTCTTCCAATTATTTCTAAATACTTTCTGGTAGCTTCTTCCCCTTCCAGATAGTCTCCTGTGCTATAAGGTGTTAGCAAGAATGGCAGCCCAAACATCATTTCATAAGGTGAAATTCTTATGTCAGACTGAGGTCTTGTTCTGATGCGCAATAGCGCTAGGGGCAAACATTTCAGCCAATTCATTTTTGTCTCTTCAACCAATTTACTTAACACATTTTTGAGGGTTTTGTTCATTCGCTCCACCCTCCCAGAACTCTGGGGATGCCACGGAATATGCAGCTTCCATTTCATTCCTAAAGCCCCAACTATATTTTGTAATGTTTGGGACACAAAATGTGGACCTCAGTCTGAGTCTATGGTGTTCACCATTCCATATCTGGGGATAATGTTCTCTAGGATTGTTTTTGCTACAACTTGAGCTGTTTCCCTTCTGGTCGGGAAGGCTTCTACCCAGTGTGTGAGATGATCAACCATAACCAGTAAATATCTGTACCCTTGCACTGGGGGCATCTCAGTGAAATCTATCTGTATGCTTTGGAAGGGTCTCAAGGCTAATTCCCTTCCTCCAGGTGCTACTTTTCTCATAACTTTCTGGTTCACTTTTTGACAAATGACACACCCTCTTGTAACAGCTTTAGCCAGGCTATATACACCAATGCATAGGTTATTCCTTAAGAAATGATCACATAGTCCTTGGACTCCCCAGTGAGTTAATTTGTGTAATTCTGTTAGCACTGTCCGAGCCAGTGCTTTATTCAAAAACACCCATCCGTCTGAGGTTAACCACTCTCCCTGTTGTCCTTGATGTAACATTAAATCCTTTATAACTTCTAATTCTTCTTCACTGAATACAGGTTCTTCCCTTTTTTCCCCTTCTTCGGGTGTCATTTTTGCCTTTAAAATTTTTACTGGATCTCCTGGTTCTAAAACTGCTTCTTTGGCTATCTGATCAGCCAGTCGGTTTCCTCTAACTTCAAAACTGTCTCCTCTCTGGTGCCCCTTTATATGGACCACTGCTATTTCTGTAGGTTTCTGTAGAGCTTCTAATACTGATCTAACTAGGTTCTCATGGGCTAAGCTTTTTCCCTTCGAACTTAAATATCCACGTTCTTCCCATATTTTCCCAAATGTGTGAACCGTCCCATACGCATATTGGGAGTCCGTATAAATAGTTCCCCGGTCGCCCTCCAGTAAATCCAGTCCCCTTTTCAGGGCATAGATTTCGCAACTTTGGGCTGACCAGTTTGGTGATAGTTTCCCTTTTTCTGCAATTTCTAATGTTTCTCCATCTATAATGGCATAACCTGAAGCTCTTTTTCCATTTACTACCCTTGAAGAGCCATCTATGAATAAGCTTTTTCCAGTTGCTAGAGGCTGATCTTCCAAATCTTCTCTTACTTTTGTTTGGAGATAAACCAATTCAAGACAATCATGTTCTAAATTCTCTATAGGCTCTCCCATTAGGAATTGTGCTGGATTGAGGGCATTTGATGTGATAAATTCTACGTCCTCTGCGTTCATTAGTATTATCTCATAATTTAATATTCTAGCATCGGTTAACCACTGCTGAGCCCTCTGTCTCAGTACTGCCTTAAGATCATGAGGAGTATGCACTTAATTTTTCCTTGTAAGGTCAATTTTTGAGCCTCCTCTATCAGGATTGCAGTTGCTGCTACTGCTTGTATACAAACTGGCCAGCCTCTAGCCACTGGATCTAACAATTTGGAGATGTACGCCACAGGTTTCCTGCACCCTCCCCACTCTTGGGTTAATACTCCATAGGCTATACCTCCTTCGGCACTCACAAACAGGTCAAAGCCCTTCCTGAGGTCTGGTAAGCTTAGGACCGGGGCAGAAGACAGTTTGTTTTTTAAGTTTTCCAACTGTTGATCATCTTCAGCTGTCCACATTAGGGGTTCTGGATCCACTAGCTTATTGTACAGAAATTTCACACTCTGTGTATATTGATCTAACCATAACTTACAATACCCGAACAAGCCCAGGAGTTTTCTCACATCTCTTTTCGTTTTCGGGGCCGGGAGAGCTAAAATACCTGAAATTCTGTCAGGGCTTAGTTTCTTATACCCTCCCCCTATTATGTGCCCCAAGTATGTTACTTCTGATTGCACAAATTGCAGTTTCCCTTGGGAAACTTTTAGTCCTTTCTCCCCCAGAAAATACAAAAGCTTAATACTAGTTTGTCTGACCTGATCTTTTTCTTTTCCTGATACCATCAGGTCATCAACATACTGCAGGATCTGCACTTCTTTTTCAGGGACAAATTGTTCCAACAAACTCTCTAAAGCTTGTCCAAAGAGATTGGGGGATTCGGTGAACCCCTGTGGTAATCGGGTCCACCTTAGCTGTTGTCTCCTCTTTGTACTCGGGTCCTCCCATTCAAAGGCAAACCAATCCCTACATTCTGTTGCCAGAGGACACGCCCAGAAAGCATCCTTCAAATCTATAACAGTGAACCAAGCATGCTCTCTTGGAATTCTGCTTAGGAGACTATACGGGTTGGGCACAACTGGATGTCTGGCAATGGTTCTTTTTTTGACTTCCCTTAAATCTTGTACCAGCCTATATTTCCCTTCAGCTTTCTTAACTGCCAGTATAGGGGTATTATGTGGTGACATGCAGGGTTCTAAAATTCCCTCTTGCAACAGTTGTTCAATGACTATAGCAAGCCCTTCTTTCCGTCTAGGGAAATCCGATACTGTTTAACCCGTATGGGTGAGGTATCATCCTGCATTTTTATTGTTATCGGTGGAATGTCTAATAAGCCTCTCCTTCCCCCCTCAGCCCATACCTCAGGATTTATCTCCGCAACATCTCCTTGAGATAACTTCATCACTTGTACTACCATCCTCCCTTCCCTTGGGACAATCCCAACCCCCAAATGAACTTGCAGATCCCGTCCTAACAAACTTTTTTCTAAGTTAGGCAGATAAAGAAAATTAGCTTTACATTGCCTTGACTTCCCAATTATTTTCACTTCTTCAATCACTGATGCTCTAAATGGTCTCCCCTCCGCTCCCAATACTTCACAAAATTTTCTCCCAATTTCCATACCTTTTGGTATTTTGTTGAGACAGGACTTATCTGCCCCTGTATCAACCAAAAATTCAAATTCCTCATTTAGGGGTCCCACTTCAAAGATTAACAAGGGCTCTTCTAGATGTTGCATCGGGTCCCCTATATTAAAAAGCCCCTGGCACCCCTAGTCCTCCCCCTTAAGAATCCTTCCTAAATTATCTTGTTCCCTGGCTATTGCCTCATCGAGACTGAGCTTTCTACAAAACCTCCTGATGTGTCCTGCCTCCCCACAGTAATAACACTGTCGTCCTCTCAAAGGGACTTGAGGTCTCTCAATCCTTCATGTACCTGCCAGTACTGGCCTGTCTCTGCCTCCTCCTGGTGGTGGACCTGCCCCCCCTGCACTTTCCCTAGCTACAGCGACCATGATCTTAGCCTTGGCCTTTGCTTTTTCTTCCTCCCTCCTTAAATACACCTTCAATGCCTCTCTTAATAACTCATTTATGTCCTTCACTTGCCACTCTTCCATCTTTTCCAGTTTCCTCCTTATATCAGGCCAAGATTTGGTAACAAATTGGACTTTTAGTAGCATTTGACCTTCTGGACTGTCTGGGTCTATTCTAGAGTACAACTGGAAGTTCCGCTTTAGGCGGTTAAGCCAGGCAGCAGGAGCTTCATCTTTCTCCTGTGTACCCTCAAATGCCAATTGGGTGTTAGTTCCTTTGGGAACTGACTCTTTGATCACCCGTATTATCAAAGACCTATATTCCATCATGGCCTTCCTCCCCTCCTCCTGGTTAGGGTTTCAGCTGGGATCCGTTAGTGGCACATTCTGTTCGCCTGATGGCACCTGGGGTCCTGGACGGTTATCTTTCTCCCAAATTCTTATGCCAGCCACCCTGATCATCTGGACCTCTTCTGGGGAAAATAATATACTCAGGATGGAATTCATCTCCCCCCAAGTGTAGATATTTGGACCTAGAAATTGATCTACTTGGTTGGCTATGCCCACTCGGTCCTCAACTAAATACCCCAACTCTTTCTTGAATCTTCTCACCTCAGAAGCAGTTAGAGGTGCATTCACAAAGCCAACACCTCCTGCTACTCCTCCCATAGGAACCTCTCTGAGGGGAAAGAGTCTCTCTGCCTTGGAGGTCTTGGATCTGGTGCTACAGTACGGCCCATCTTCAGATGCCAAACTACTTTGAGGGATATCTGGGTTACCCTGAACTTTCTGCCCATCAGCAGGTGTATTTGCTGATGGCTGTTTACTAGGCGAGGAGGCATTTGTGTCCCAACTAGGAGGAGGTAAAGGGACAGCAATAGGAGGGGGAGGAGAGCCTGAGTGAATATTAAGTGCAGCTGGAGAAGGGGTGGAGAATGCAGCAGGTGGAGTAGGCACTTGTGGTGGTGCAGAAGGAACTGGAGGGGCTGAAGGGGGTTGTGAGGGAGTGGTTACCGGAGGAGATACTGGGTTTATCACAGCCGGGGTGTTGAAGTGAGGGAGCGACCATCTTTGTTGATTTAGCATCTGACTCCGGTTTATTCATCAATCAGGCACTTTTTATAACAGTGTTAATTCACTTCATGCATATTGCAAAATCTGAGCTCCTGATAGGCTGTAGAGAAAACTTCAGCTCCTCCTTTTGTTTACAATACCTGAAGTTAGTTTACTGAAACCAAGATCAGTGTTCCCACCATGATATGAAAGGTTCTCAAAACCTTCATATCTGTTCCCAGACTGGCCGTCTGTTCCCAGTAGCAGCCAAGGACAGAAAGGTCTGAGAATCTTGTTGTTTATATGAAAGGTGGCTGAGAACCTAATAATTTACAGGATCAAGCCTGGGAAAGGCTGCTTTACAGCAGGCTTCTATATTTCCCTCAGCTGAATACCTTCATGGCCTCTTTCTTTAAGCCATGCTTAAACCAGGCTCTCCACATTTCCCCCGTTTCTTTCTTTTTGGAAAAGGAGGTTAGTTGCCAAGTTTTGTCTGTCATCTTACCAACCATATTTTGAATACAACCAAAAATACAAAGCAAAAGCATTCAAAAACATACTTAGTATCTCTATAAGGTCCCGCAGCCATGGTCCGAGCAATGGCTTTTACCCCAATGGGTTAAAAGGCTGTCAGCTGTCCTCCCTCATGTGCACCTGGAGAGGAGGTGAACTGGTGAGTCTGAAAATGATCCTTTGTGTCCTTGAAGTTTTCACGTCCACCTTTTCCTTGGGTTTCTTAGAAAAGTTCAAGATCAGTTTTATAGACTGTAGTCCTTTAGTCATTTGGCTCAAATGGCATCAGCTGGGTTATTTCTCAGTCCTTGGTTGATTTGGAGTAGTGAAAAATTACCATGCATTTAAAACACTTAAAATATCTAAACTTAACAGACTTATTTTAAGATCAACAAAGCTTATATGTAAAATCAATTAACTCTAATAAAACTTAAACAAGAATCAGAAAAGTTCTATGGGCTTACTGTATCACACTCTTTGTAACATAAAAATAGGCAATTCTAACAATTATTACATTATAAGCAATATTCTCAGCTAGCAAGGTTTCTCTCTTACAAGGGATCTAAACTAGGGAAACAAATCAAAAAGGCTATCACTAATTATAAGATATGCTATACAACAGATACAAAAAAGAATTCTATGTGCTATAAAGCTTAAACAAAACTCAGGTGTGCTAATATAATTCATAAAAATAAGCTAAAGGAAATTTGCTTTCTATTCTCAAACAGCAAATATATTTTAAACAAAAACAACTCTACTCACAAAGGCTTCTAATTGTTTCTCTTAGCTAGGGTCTCTCTAATGTTAACAACAACACTTTGCACACAGGTCATAAAACAAACGCCTATCATAAAAGCAAAAATCTATCTAACATCACTCAAACTCAATAATATTTAGACTTAAAATACTTAAAATATTTAAACTTAACAGAACTTAACATTACTTGAACTTAATTTTAACAAAATCAGCTGATTTTAAATTCTATATAACTTATACTTAATATAATTTTAATCTTAACAAAAAACTTTTGGTCAACAAAAGTTTGTTTGTTTATAATCATGATAAAAAACAAGTGATATTTTAAAATAAATATCAAATGTTATATGTTTTTGTTAATCATATGCTTTTAAAAACCAAGCTTTTATTAACTAAAATTTGAAATTATTAATTATTTCAAATTTTTTTTATTTCATATTTTTATTATTATTTTATTTTATCATTATTCATTTTATTATTTATCATTATTTTATTTTAATATTTATCATTATTTTATTTTATTATTTATTTCATATTTTATTATTATTTTATTATTATTGTTTATTTAATATTTTATTATTTCATTTATATTATTATTATGCCTTCCAAGGTGGCTTTGGAGTAGGAAACACCACTTTAAAAAACAAACATTTCCTTTGGATTCAGAGAAAGGAAACAATTCTTATTTAAAAATAATTATATAGCAATTTTATAAAATGCCTCTGAGGAAATACATCAACAGATGTTTTCCTTGTGTAAAATAGACATTTTTTAGCTGAAATCTTTGAAACACATATACTACTTAAAGTTTGTGTTTATGCATTACCTTCTATATTAGTAAATCAATAAAACTTCTAATCTATACCAAAACTATTTTTCTTTATTCAAAATGTGTACCACTCCTAATTTTGCTTTCAGGGAACAGCAAAGTCACATTGCATACCACTGGAATAGGACACTGTTTAAAATCTTTAAAAGCAGCATTTAGGATCAAACTAAAGCTTGATAGAAAGATCTGTCCACGCTTTGAAATGCAAAACCTCTTGAAACTATTATTATTGGAGAGTGGATACTGGCAAGAACAGAAACTGCACAGACAGGAGAGAGAGAGAGAGAGCCTAGGAGCTTTAACCCAGTGCACTCCAGCCCTGAGCCTTTCACAGCTAAGGCTCTGTTTATAGCAGCAAGGAAAGGTAAAAAGTGTGACCATCCTTCTGAGCTTCACCCTAAGCTCGTTACTAACCTGTATCACTGAATTACTAACACTGCTTAAAAGGGGCAGAAGAGAGAGTTTGCAGTCTACCTCTTCTGTGTATAAGAGGACTTTTCACATGTCTGAGCAGGAGAGGAAAAAACCCAAAGCTTATGAGAATAAGTATGAAATACATATAAACTAAGGTAGCAGATTTAAGTAGCTTAAAAAAGTACAGGCACATTCAAGAAAACCAACAGATATTTGTCCATTTTAGAGCAAAGCTACCAAGAGCTTATTTGCTCCCACGCCGCGTGTGTTGGAGGGGGGGCCGAGCCCCTTTTCACTTCATGTTATGTCGAAGTGAGGGAGCGACCACCATTGTTGTTTTCGCATCTGACTCCGGTTTATTCATCAATCAGGCACTTTTTATAACCGTGTTAATTAAGTTCATGCATATTGCAAAATCTGAGCTCCTGACAGGCTGTAGAGAAAACTTCAGCTCCTCCTTTTGTTTACAATACCTGAAGTTAGTTTACTGAAACCAAGATCAGTGTTCTCACCCTGATATGGAAGGTTCCCAAAACCTTCATATCTGTTCCCAGACTGACTGTCTGCTCCCAGTAGCAGCCAAGGACAGAACGGTCTGAGAATCTTGTTGTTTATATGAAAGGTGGCTGAGAACCTAATTATTTACAGGATCAAGCCTGGGAAAGGCTGCTTTTACAGCAGGCTTCTATATTTCTTTAAGGCACCTATCTTTCTTGAACCAGGCTCTCCACAGTTACCTACTCCAGTGTCTAAAGCTTTGGATGCAGTTTGGCAGGGAAACAGCCCTTGTGCTGAGCATTGGCTCTAAGAATCTAAGGCAGCGATCTATGGAAGTCTGCCTGAAGGTCCCTCATGAGCCCCTATTGTCCAGGCTAAAGCTCCCTCAGCACCTCCTCCCTGGCCTTGTGCTGCACCCCTTGCCCAGCTCCCCTGTCCTTCTGTGCCCTCGCTGCAGCCCCTCCATGACTTTCTGCTTCCCAGGGCCCACAGCTGCACACAGCACTCCAGCTGTGGCCGCAGCGCTGCCCAGCACAGGCCACGCTCACTGCCCTGCTCCTGCTGCCCCACTGCTGCTGGCACAGGCACCGTGCCCTTGGCCTGCTTGGCCCCCTGGCCCCACGCTGCCTCATCTGCAGCTGCTCACAGCCGTCAGCCCTGCGTCCTTTGGGCCCACGCAGCTCCCCAGCCACAAAGGTGCCCATTGCACTTCAGATACAACAGGCACCACTGCAAGATGGCCTTCCTGTTCTACAATGACATCTTCTAAGTAGATATCATAAAGTTTGATAGGAATAGAATTCTAAGGAACTCTGACTAAATTAAAATGGTCTAATTCAACTGTACAGGAAATTGCTCCTAAGTAAATATTCCACCCTATCTGTCGTCAGCAAGCAAGGTTCTCTCTGCAACACTAGGTTTGTAGTTCTTCAAAGCTCTGATATAGAAATTTAAAATATCCATTTCGGACTTTGTTGTTTTTCTTCAGGCATGAAAATAGATTTTCTTTCAGCCTTCCTAGCTGGCTCTCTACACTCTGTTGCTACTGGCCAAGCTCTCAGCTTGCTCCACAATTCTTAAACACCAGGAACATGAGATGTTCCTTTCTCACTCACCTCAGGACCTTCAGCACGGCTGAATACACACTTCAGGTGACCTGTAGTGGGAAGGGAAAATTAACCAGATGCTGTCAGAAAACTGCCTGGGCTGCTGAATTCCACAGAACAAGTCAACCCAAACAGAGATGATTTCCCATTGCACAACATCCCTCCAGCAGACACATTTCATTCACACATCCAGCAAAGGATCAGAGATATTCTTGCTTGTGCCTACACTTCAGCCTGTTTTGCCAGTAAATGAATACAAATATGAGCAAGAAAATGCAAATTGTTCTTTAACACTCAATGCTCCTGTTCTACCAAACACATAAAACAGCTTCTAAAATCCTCTCCTTCAGGTACTCTTTTTTTTTCCGGTCAGTTACATGCACTAATTCTTATTAACCTGCAGGAAACAGTTGCCCAGAAAAGCTTCCCAAAATTCCCTTGAGCTGTGGCAGTTCTATTGTGGAAGAGCACAGCAGCACCTTTAGGGTTCAGGAGCAGACACTCACTGCTTTAGAGTTTGAACATCCTTTCAAACGGAATAACTAGGTTAGCACTCAGTAAAAGGTTATTAAGTTAGACAGTCAAATCCTTTCATGTCAAAAGTTAAAAAGAAATAAGCTTTCTCTGAATTCTGGGAACAACTGCAGAGATTTTAAAAGGCATTCCAAGAAGCTCTGCCAGTCTACATTTTCAAAGGTGTCCTGCTTGTCCCAGCAAACTGAGGAAATTACAGACTCTGCTGCCACAGACTCTCCCTTGGAGGGAACGGAAGCCCTGCAGGTTCCCCTGCAAATGCTGCCCTTGTGGCTACAGACACTCCCTTTTTAGCTGAACATCATGACAGGAGCTTTACCAAACCAGTGGCATCCTAATGCTCTTTCTGTTTCAAAATAAGAAACTCAGCCACCAAGAAAGAGCAGGAAGACATACAAAAGCCAGGTTAGGATACACCCTAACCTAAGTAGAACGGAAAACTCTACTTACGTGCAAAGTGTGTAACATAATAAGCGGAAAAAGAAATGCCATAAGCAGCAAAAGCTGCCCTGGCCAGATGGTGAAACATTGCTATTTTTGAAAGTTAGGTAAATAGATGAAACAAGGCTCTTGTCAGTGGGCAGCTACCCACTGACAAAGGCACCAACCAGGAAAGTTCTCCTGATCTGAGCAAGCACTAGGGCTGCTCTGACACTCAGGCCTTCCATGCACCAAGGCAACCTTCTGATGTCACTATGACAAGGTGGCAACCATGCCCTGACATCACAAAGAAAATGCTCCATGTTGGTCTGTGAATTTATGCAAAGCAATAAACAACCTTCCCTACAGCAAACACAAAAGAGCCTGGGAAGCTCTTCTTTGTCACAAAGCAAACTCCCCCCATGGGCCAAACCCTGTTGTTCAGGGATCCAAGAGGAACTCCAGGAGTGCCCCAAGCACCTACAGCCTGTACCCCAGCTGAGCACTCAGATGGGACACAAGCAAAGGGAACCAGACCAAGACAATGGCCCACAGCATTGGACATGTGAGAAATGACTCACACTTTTAAAATTTTAAAGGTTTAGAAAACCTTAACAAAGGACTGAACAAGGAAAAATTGCAGCATTGGGAGTCTCTGTGACTAGCAGCCATGTGCTCATCTACAAAAAGGATGCTCTGCCTTTTATACCCATAGCCCCTCTAAAAGTTTTGTCAGTCAACTCTTTCTCTGCTGTCCATTGGTGGAGGTTATTTTCTTGCATCCTGACTGGAGGTCAGGTGTTGTTACACCCTGCCTGCTGGTAACAAGCCAGGCCTCCCCAAATGCCCTGACTACCAAGGCGATTACAAGGGGGACAGGAAAGAGGACTATGGGAGGGTATATTACAATACCATCACCACACATCTGAACATCCACATAACATCTACTTCTTCATTGTCAGAGCCAACCATTGCATTACTCGTCTGGAACACACAGAACCAGGAGAGAAGCCACTGTTGGCATCACAGCTGAAATGCTTCCTAACAAATCTCCCCACATATTTGCACCTTTATTGGACATGCCCAGGGTTCCGGTGCAGGTACATCTCTGCCTTTCTTCCCCTTTGGCAGCAGTCGAACTGGCAGCATCTGCCCGCCAGCAGCAGCTGCTCCAAACTGGGAGTGCTGCTGGCGGTGCTGATTTCCAGAGGCTTCTGTGTGCCAGGGGAAGCCAAGGCAGGAGCGGGTTGAACGGTGCTGGCGCTGCTGCTGCTCTGTGCCAGAGAGCCCCGGCTGGGCAGGGCACGGTGCCCACTGCGCTGCGGGCTCCTTCTCCTGCCACAGCTGGGCACACCTGGCAACAAGGCATGACAACCTGTGGGCAAGCCAAGGGGTGTCTGGGGCTGCACTGCTCTGCACACACCCAGCACACCTGCAGCACAGGATTTTAACCCTCAAACAGGTAAACCAAAGAGAAACAGCTGGAAAAGATTTCATTTCAACCATTCTTTATGCTCCAATAAGAATGACCAAAATGAAAGTTACCAAGCAGTGCCGATCCACACTGCCAGCTCAGTGTGAGAAAAGAGGCATTACTTTATTTCAGTGCTGGGTGTGTGAGGAATCACTGCCCTGAAACATGCACAACCACGTGTAAGTATCCACGGAACTAAGACATTACTTTCATTACTTTTATTCATTACTGTCATGGTTTGAGCCTGGCACAGAGCCAGTGCCCCCATGAAACTGCCTCACCCTGGTGTCTGCTGTGAGATGTGACCAGGAATAAGCAAAACAGGCTCCAACTTAAACATAAATAACACTTTATTACCTAAAACTACAGGAAAAAATAGGAAAGACTATAAGGAAAAGAAAGAAAAAAATTGAAAACCTTACAAAAACCACTTTTCCTCCTCCCCACTCCCTGACTTTCCCAATCCAATACATTCTCTCAAAAAACACCAACTGCTCAGCCCATCACGACACTACACTTTAGTATACTCAAACATCAGTTCATGAAGAGGAAAGGGAGTCCTTCTCGTTCCATAGGCTTCTCGTGGAGACACACTGAGACCCTCGTGTGCTTCCCTGTCACTTCGGCACCGCCCGGAAAGTCCATTTTGCCGCTTGTGACACGTTCCTTCCATGCTCAGTGCTCTCACCACCGAGACATGGATCAGAGCTGCTTTTAGGGTGGTCTTTCAAGGATGCCTTGTCTCACTCCAAAAAGGCACAGTCTCTGCTTTCGGGACAACTGTCCCCCCCATATATTTCCAACCCCCTGGGGCCGGGGGGTCCTCACAAATGAACCCTCCTGGTTTTGAGGCACTGCCTCCCCCTAAATGCAGTCTGTGTCACAGGAACAACTGAGTCCATGGCTACAAGAAAAGGTCCAGCCGAAAGGCCACTCCAAATCATCTCTCCCCATCCAATCATCTCCACAATCTCCGGGCCAAAGTCATCTTATCTCTCATCTCCCTTCTTATTCAGCTTCGAGGACGATTAGCATTTTTGTAAGGCCCCAATCATGCAAGAAAGGGTTAAAAGTTTTCAGTCTCTGTCTGTCCTGGGAGGAGATGATACTCCCACACGTGCTGCTGCTGCGGCCGGCCGGGCTCTCTCTCTCTCTCCCCCCTTCTCCTCCTGGCTGGCTGCCATCACATTCGGTGCCGCCGGCTCTCTCTCTCCGGGGGGGGGGGGGGGAAGGGGAGCTGGCTGCTCTCCTGGGGGGGGGGAAGGGGAGCTGGCTGCCCGATGTCTCTTGGGGCTCCCCCACCCTTCCATCCTTGGAGCCCCCCCCCAAAGCCCCCTCTGTCCAGGCCCCAGGCCTCACCGCATGGCTGTCCCCTCCCCCGCCCAGCAGCAGCGGGCCGGGCGGGGGAGAGAGATCTGACCTCCTCGCCCGCCGAAGTCCAAAGAGAGAAATGCCAGGGCAGTGCCCTGCTTTTAACCCCTGTGTATTCTCGGAGGTGTGTCCAAACCCCACTGGCTACACCAGGTGTCAGTATGAAACTCAAAACCTTCATTGGTTTGACCACAGCTTCCCAGAATTCCCAACTTCTTCCTGGTCAAACCATGACACTTACTTTCCTCAAACTCACAGGCTAAACATTCTCACAAAGTATTTGACATGTTTAAATCACTTCCCCAAAATTACTGACATTTCGAGTAGGGGTCTCTTGAGGGTCTCTGGTGGTCATGTGGTGAATATCCCGTTCCTCAAATTCTCCTCCTATAGTTAAGAGCCTTCTTCTCCTTCAATGCATTGCAGCTACCTCCTCAGTAGGCCCACTGTCTTTATTCTCAAGGCTAAGACATCCACTTGCACACATTAACCACTGGTGTGAGGGAAGGTACGACTAAGCACTGCCTGTTAAAGCTTTACAAATTCACAATTTGTTGCAGGTCAACACTTCCCCAACATCTCTCGTTCCTTCTCTGGGAATCAAACACAAGCATTTTGTGATCACTGAGCCCAAGGCGTCTCCAACCCTGCTGTCACCCAGCAGCCCTTCTCTCCTCACAAACAGCAGGCCCAGCAGTGCCTTCCCTCACTGGCTCAGTCCCAGCTGGGTCAGGAGTTCTCTGTCACACACTCCAGGACCATCCTGGACTGTTTGCTCTCCGCTGCACTCTGTTGCCAGCAGACATCCCCACCCTGTTCCATGCCCCGTGCAGAACCCTGCACCTGCTGTCCATGGGCACCTGGAAGGGCAGGCACTCACGGCAGAGATGCACCAGCTGCACTGGGCAGGAACCAAAACCCTCTGGCGGCACAGCTGCTGGCCTGGGTCTGGCACAGCTCTGCACGCCCCACTCCTCACGGGCTCTGGGCTGGAAATGCAATTGCACTTTCTGCCTCATGGAGAAACACCAGGGCTGCACAAACAACGGCCAGCAGGACACATCCCAAAGGCACTGCAGCATGGAGCTGAGAAGGAAGAAGACCCTTCCCCAATTGCTAATCATACCAAAACCACCATAATTGGGACTTTTAATCTTCTGAATGTAGAGTTGATTCACAGGGTGACAAGGGAATCTTCCAATGGAGTTGAAGTTTGGTAGAGTTTTTTTTCTGAGTCCTACTCAGACTGTTGATTTGAAAATTTATTTTAAAATATTTTTTAAAAGGCTGTGCAGTCACATGGTTTTGTTCTATTACCAAAATGGCTAGAAGAAGTGTACTGGCATTTTAATTACATCCAAACGGATTAGTCTGTAAAAGCTTTCCTGCAGAATAGCCACTAAACAAGAAATGTAAATCTGTGGACTGTTGACTTTGCAAATTTCTATTAAACTTATCAGACAATGAGGCATTTTTAGGTAGATCATAGAGCAAATTAATTCCTATGGATAACTTGATTTGGATAAACTTGTTGATTTCAAATTAAAACTGCCAGCACATACTAAGTGGAAATCTGAATACTCACTTCTATGAGCTCTGAAGTATTAGATAGTCATTGTTTGCCATATTAACAAAAATTAACATTCTGGTTGTTTTTTTTTACTTACAGCCACCTCTTCAACACTCTTTGCAACATCAGAAAGAGAGTTTGTAGCAATGTGAACCATGGGTTGTTGGAGCATTGCAGAAGGCTCCTATGCCAGCACTAAATGTTCACATTTACCATGGCATCTACTTCTTGCCTTTAATTCCAAGATACACCTCAGTTCCTGCAGTATAGATTCAAACCTGTAGTCTGTGTTTGCAGCTGGTTCTTACTTCCCTGTCCAGAAAAAAATCATGCTTGGATCTCAAATCAAAATAAAATGAGCAGAGAGTCAGGTTCTGGATAGGTATAGCAAGAACTAAGAGATTTTTTTGCAAATATGTTGAAAAGTTGTTTGTACCTGCTGCAAAACCAGCAGATTAAAGACTTGCACCCCAACTTGTAAGCTGAGCTTTGCCTGTTCTTTCTGGACTGATTTCTTGAGGCCAGACACTGAACCTAATCAGTAAGAAAATCAAAACCACAGGAGTAGTTTGGAGAATATTGGAAATTATTCTGTCATGATGCTTTTTGCCTAAAAGTTCTGGCCATGATCCGATTGGAGTAATTAGAGGAGATCAAAGCCATCACACTGTGCCTGTGCACACAATTCCTTCCCAGGGGTAATCCATGAAGCAACGCTGACAAATCCACACCAGCAGGTGCTGCCACACAGCCATGAAGCAGAGAATATGTATTTCTGCTACACTTGGACAGCTGAAGATGCCTCTGCTGAGCTAATTTCAGTGACTGCCCAACACAGATGAGACCTTGTGGTCAGTCTCCAGCAAGTCAGGGCAGTTCATATTCTGCCTAAATGAAGTAAGTCTAGCAGTACATAGATCATGGAGCCTGAGGAAAGCCAGCAGCTGTGGGAGATTCTATTTGTTTCCGTATCTTTCTTTTTACTAATTCATTGCAGTCAATTATTTAAAGAATGGAAACTTTTGGCATACCATTGGCTGGAAGGTTGGTCAATCTTCCATTCATGACTCCTCTGAAAGCATCACCCCAGTGTTTTTATCAGTAGCTCTTCCATCATCATGGCTCACACAGCATTTCCTGCAGCTCTTCCTGGAGCCAGGGAAAGGCACCAGGGGAAGGGGGAGAAAGCTGTGTGCAGAGACTGTGTCAGCTACAGAGACATTTGTTTCCTCGGATTTGACTGAATGGCTGCAGGAACCTTGCTGGCCCTGTTGGCGGGGTGGCCTTTTGCAGGGCTGGGCAGAGTTGGGGGCCCAGGATCCCTCCTCTCGGTGGGACACCAGGGTGAGCAGCCCCTGTCCCAGGCAGGAGCAGAGGTTCTGTGGCTCTGCCCTGGGCACAGGGACCTGCCACTGCCATGAGCTCCGGCCGCGGCTCCTCTGGGGCAGCTCCTGCTCTGCAGTGATGATGGGCGCAGCTGGGGTGGCTGCAATGGAGGGGGGCTTCCAGTGGGCTCTGTTGGTCTGCCACACTGGAGCCAGCAGAGCTTCTGGAAGGAGTCTCCTCTTGTGAGCTGCTGGAGCTGGAGCTGACACTGACCACAGAGCCGCTGTGTTCATCCCTGACAGGCCGAGAGCACAGCAGCCTCTGGGCCTCCTTGCTGCACGATGGCAGTGAGGAGGCCATGGACCAGAGGTTCAGTAGGTGTGACTCAGCTTCCTGATAAACTGTGCTAAGAAAACCCTGCATCCCTCCTGCCAGATCTAAGACACTCCAAGAAATCTGTTGGCACATTGGAAACTCAGAATTGTTTGCATTTTGAACAATTGTCTTATGAGTGCTTTTGATTGTTTTTGTCATTTTTTGTTGATTCAGTTGATCCTTCAGAGAAGCTTTCCTAATAATTTAAAACACGGGGAATTGTGGAGACCCTGAGGGGGCATTCCCTGCTCTAGGGAGACACAAGAAGCTTCCCTCAAAAAGCTGTTAGACCCCATTGGCTCCTTCCCCTGTTCCTGTGTCTGTTCCTGTGTTCCTGAGCCACACCTTCCCTATTCCCTGATTGGCCCCCTCATCTTTGTACTGCCCCGAGATCATGGTCAGCCCCACATTGCAGCCTCAAGAGGCACCTCAGGCACTCAGCAGTCAAGGCAGTAACATATGGACAGGACACAGATGGCAGCTCATGGCTGGGAGAGCATTTGTAGACAGATCCAAGGACAAATTTCCAAGGAGCTCTTCACAGCTCTCGGATCTGCCCATCAGCTCTGTCAGAAGCTGCAGCAGAACAGCCAAAGTCCTAAAAAGCAGCTTCCAAACACTTTTCCTACCACCCTGCCTGAGTAGCCGGGTTGCTTGCTGCAAAACACTCTTTTTCTCCTGTTCCCCAATGCCCTGTGGACACTTGCAGCCAAAATAAAAAGCTCCTGGCCCTCTGTGTGAGGTGATAATACAGTTTTTATATTTCCTTGCTGGGCTGAAGGAAAGCTGTGCTGTGGGTCAGGAGAGGCCAGGACCCACTTGGCCTTCCTGCAGGCCGAGGTGGTCCCAGCAGACATCCTGCTGCTTTTTGGGGAATGTGTGAGGGGGAGTGGAGGGGGTGACAGAGAGGCCGAGATCATAGAGTGGAAACTCAGCTCCAGAGTGGCAGTGCAGACTCTCCCTGCTGAATGCCTGCTGGGGCTGGCAAAGAAGGAAAATGCCCCAATAACAGCCCGGTGGCACTGTGTCTCAGGGACAGGTACAGGGAGGTGACAACAAACAGCAGCATGGCCCGGTCCCACAGCTTCTATGAAGCAGTGACAGAGGGGCCTCATGTGCCAGAGATTTCAGAAAGGCTGTCTTCTCAAATGGCCACTCTGAAACCCCTCTCTTTGCCTCTTGGATTTTTGTGTGCTTTTGACAGCCACAGCATCCTGGGGCAACGCGTTCCACGATTTCATTAAGCACTCCTTGAAAAGCACCTCCCATTGTTCAACTGAGCTGCCAGCCTGGTCATTTCAGAGGGTGCTGCCTTGGTGGAGAGAAAAATCAATCTTCTGCCTTCCAGGGAGCTGAAGGAGAAGGGACTCTTCACCATCCAACACCTGGCTGGGTCCCATTCAGAGGTCCTGCTTTGCAGACTTGGTGGGGTTTGCTTGGCAGTTACCAGCAAGGTGAGAACATTGTTCTGAATTGCCCCCCATACTTCATACATGGTGTGTAGAGTAGGTATGTGCTTGTTCATCTCAATGTGTGCTCAAAGTCTGCCTCAATTTCTGGTTTTAGACCTGATATTTCCAATGTCTGTCAGCTGTCTGTAGGATCTCTGGGTACGTGCAGCTGTATTTACTGGCAGGTCAGGTATCTGACACTCATCTTTGAGTGTGGAGCCTTTATAATGCAATGTGCAAATGCAGAAACTGAGACAATGATGATATTATTTGCCAGAGTCCCAATCTCTACCTAAGCTGTAATTCAACACTGTAAATTATTCTGTAGACCTGAGCCTGTGTTTTCTGTTTCCTGGGTGAGTGCTTCAACTGCTGGTGTTGCTTTTTTGAACAGGAGTACCTGACTCTTTTATCTCTATGACTTCTGCCTTTATGATTTGAAAGTAGCCCTTGCTTTAATTTTCTAGTAAAAGGGCCTAAAATCAAAGCCGCAGACATTTTAAAAAGGGTTAAGTAGATCACTTAATGAAATTTTTATTTTAGGCCTGCAGTGAGCAGGTCTGAGGCCAGAAATTGGTGCCAGAGTAAGTGCCTTTCTGTGCTTGTGCTCTCCTGCTCTTCCTGTACTTGTGTGTTCCTCTGGACACAGTGGGATGTGTTGTGATTTCCTGGGACTACTGTTGAAGGCAACTGGTTTTCTTTCCAAGGTGATTCTTATGTTTCCCCTCATGGCTTCCCCAGGTGACCAACCTCCATTCCCAGGTGTCCTGCTCTGCCATTGTCACTCTGGGAGAGCTCTTTGTGACCTTGAAGAAGGACATGGACTCTGAGGTGGATGAGGCTGCTCGGCTCCTTCTCCAGATCGTGTCCAACTCCCCAGAATTTGTTCAGAAAGCAGCCAGTCAGATCCTTGGGATGATGGTGGAGAATGCGACTCCTGCACAAGCAGTGACTGCTGTCATGGACATGGGAGTCAAGCATGTTCTTCTTCTTTTAGTGATGTTCTTCACCTTCGTGTGTGTGGGAGGGAGAAGGGATGAGACAGAGAATGGGATTGCTGGGAGGGAGAAGGGATGAGACAGAGAATGGGAATGGTGGGAGGGAAGGGTCCTGTATCCTCCATCTTCTGTGAACTCAGTGACTTGATTCTCTGACCAACCTCACTTCTTTCCTCTTGTCACCTATTTCTGCCCTCCTGCAGCCCATTAGTTCTCAGAATCACAGAACTGTAGAATATGGGGAGTTGGATGGGCCCATCAGGACCATCGAGTCCAACTCCTGGCCTTGCACAGAACAGCCCAAGGGTCACACCAAGTGCCTGAGATTGTTGTCCAAATGCTCCTTCAACCCTGTCAGGCTTGGTGCTGTGACCACTGCCCTGGGGAGCCTGTTCCAGTGCCCAACCACCCTCTGGGTGAAAAACCCTTTTTCCTGATATCCAAACTAAAGCTCCTCTGACTCAGCTTCCTGCTGCTTCCTGGAGTTCTCCCAATCTGTCAGATTTTCCTAGATGTGGTGACTGATGGGGAAGGGAAAGTGCCTGCAAAGGCCAAGGATAGAGCCTTGTGCTTTTCTGGGCAGAGGGACAATTGCAATTTCAGCTGTTAGCAGTGTTTGGTATTTCACAGCTCTAACTACAGAGGCCCTGGGAAAACCATGTCTCCTCATGATGCCATTAACTTGAGAAATGAGGAGGGTCCTTGCTGGGGCGTGGAGCACGTGGGGGACAATCTGCTGGGTGTGGCACAGCCTGCACTGCAGGTGCAGCTCCTGCCAAAGGAGTCTGGTATGACTGTCCTGGCCTCAGAGCTCTACTTTCTATTCAAAGTGATGTTTCATGTTAGCCTTGAAATGATAAATCACTTTACAGGCACCTCCACAGGCTGACTGCCATGGGACAGTTGAAGCAAATGCTGCCTTAATGTTGGTGCTGGGCCTGATAGTTCCCAAGAGAGTCTGTAGAACAGGACAGCCTGGCTAAACTGCCTGCCACCCTTTCCTCAGCTTTGGAATAGGGTAAAACATTCCAATGGATCCGTTGCCAAGCCCCACAGAAGAAACAGGCTGCATTGCTGGATATTCTGCAACTTCACAGCCCACAACGTGTTTTCCCTGCATTTGTTGTTTTCAAAAAGTCTGCAGATTTGGGGATAAATGGGTGGAAAGAGCCTCAATCCTGCTGCAGCTCTGTGTAGTGGGTGCCCTCTGATGGGTCAGCATCAATTGTCCTTAATTTCTAAATTATTCATATGTCATCTATTTCTTTAATCTTTCTCAGAGTAAATACTGTGAAAGAAACTGAGTATCAGACAGAGCAGGGAGACTGAATTCCTCCCCCTTCCGTGCAGGCAGGCCTTGTGTGCAATGCTAACTTTGTGTTTAGCTGAGGCCAGAACCTTCTGCAGGTGTCTGAAGGTACAGGGAGAGCCCAGGCTCCTTCCCCCAGCAAGGGCAGGGAGCAGCTCTGGCCAAGGCCGGCGCTGCTGCTGCTCCTTGTCCCTGTGCCCAGGGTTTGCTCTCTCCTCCCCAGCAGCCGCCCCGCCCCGGTGCGCGAGTGTGCGGCCCAACTGCTCCTGTCCCTGATGGAGAGAATTGGAGTCACCCAGCTCGCAGGCACACCCAGGGCTGAGAGGCTGCCACACGTGGCAGGGAAGCTTGCTCAGGACTGCCACAAGGACACAAGGTAATGATCTGCATTTCACCTCCCAAAACAGGAAAACCATTTTGTGTCTGGCTATAAAGGTGAAACCACACAAGAGTGGAAACTAAAGGGAATATGAAGTTACCTCACTGTGTGAATAAGGGTCATAGAGCCATGGAATATGCTGAGTTGGAAGGGCCCATCAGGGTCATCGAGTCAATCTCCTGGCCATGTGCAGGACACCCCAAGAGTCACTCCATGTGCTTGAGAGCATTGTCCAAACTCTTCTTGAGCTCTGTCAGCCTTGGCACTGTGACCACTGCTCTGGGCTGCCTGGGCAAATGGCTGTACTGGGAAACCTGAGGTTGGCCAGCAAAAAGGAACATTGCCAACTTTTTCCTGTGGCTTGAAGGATTCTTTACTGAGATAAAAAGAGCTCAGATCACCCAGTCCAACACTTTTGTTTGGCCTCAGGTGCACAACACAAAGCCAAAGTGGTGGCTAGTGTTCATCACTGAAGGATCCCAAACATCCATTTCTCATTAACTTCAGACTTTGCTAGAAATATTTCAGGGCTCTTTAGCCAACATATTCCGTTTTTCTAAACCTATTCTGCAGATTTCTAGAATGCTGTTATCTGTGGCTTAGCGAGGTCCACATTTCGTCTTGAAGAAAACTGTGGTTTCCTAGTGGCAAAATCAACCCTAACCACCAAAATCCCCTTCCTTGGAAGATTAAATTCCCATTAATAGCTGCCAAGAACACCAGAGCAACTAGCTGTCCCTCTGCATACACATAGTATAGAATAATCAAGACGATGTATGAGGTGTTTTGTCCTGGCTTCCCTGGCAGTTAAAGAAAGGCAAATTATTGTGCAATGGCAGCAAGACACTGCTAACAGGCTCTGAATACAAAGCAGATGTCTTTTGCTTGGTCCCTGGGATGCTTTGATGCCACAGAAGCACACCCCCAGTTTCAGAGTGAAATGGTATTTTTCTGTTGCCCCACATTCTCCTCTTGCCTCTTGTGTTCAGCTGACAGCACTGTGCAGTGCCAAGTGAGGTAAATCTCCCACTTTGCTGAGTAGGTAATGCCTTCTCATGCAAGGATTGCACCTGATGAGTTTAAGGTATCAGCCTCTTCTGTTAACACTCTTTCTGTGTTTGTTCACTTTTCTTTCATTTCCTTCCTTCCTGCCTGCCTTAGGCATTACGAACAGGAGATGGTGAAGATGTTGCTCAATCATCAACAATTTAAAATGCTTTTGGAACAATCTCTTTCCCCCCGTGACCTGGAAGATATTCTGACAAGAATTAAGAAGAAAGTAAGTGCTTGGCTGGAGAAATGTCTCCTTTGTGCAAGTATTGCCGCTGCTAATATGAGATCAAACATACCCAATCTGTCTTTAGCTCATTCCTCTTCTGCTGAATCATTTTGCTCCTGGGAATGAGCTGTTAATCCTCAGCCTGTTCATCTGCAGACCACAAAGGAACTGATATTATTAGGGAAAAAGTGGGGTTTTGAATATTTTCAATATTGGTCTGTGGTAGATAGGGTCAGGCATTCGGAAGATCTCGCGATGTTACGGGAAGACAGGGCCCCTGTTCCCTTAGATAAGAAAATTAACATAGGAATGCAGCCCCCTAGACCAGATGCCAGTAACTTTCCACCCCTACCCAGTAAATTTCCATCCCTTACTAACCATAGATGGTAAAAGACAGACCCCCCACGACGTAGAAAACCCTAGATTATAAAACCCCACGAGAAGAGATAATAAAGGCTTTTGACCGTCCACCACATTGGTGTCTGCGTGTTTCTTAGGCCCAAGCGACCCTGAAGAGTGGGTCGCTGTGCTGTCCCTTGAAACCAGGTCACCTTTGCCTTGTATCAGAAGGCAACATTATGGTGCCGAAACCCGGGAAAGCGCCCGGGGAACGGGAACTCGCCTGGACAGAGGGCGGCAGCTGCACAGCTTGCCTAGTGCAGCGGGAGGTCACCTCCGGACCAGCGTGGACCATGGAATCCACAGCGAGGGTCGTAAGTCAGGCTCATGAGCAAAGGGGAATTAAATGTGAGCTCAGGAATTCTAATCTTGCAGTTGCAAGGCTCCTAGAGCTGGGGACGATCGAACGTCCGGTAAATACATTATATTCGAAAGTGTGGGAGAAGCGCACTGCTGCCCTAGCAGAGGATACTAAATCCTCAGGCAGTGGTAAAAGCCTCAAAGCGTGGGGGAAAGTAGAAGAGGCCCTACGCAAGACGTTAGAAGAACAGGAGACGTGGAAAGCTGCTCGTATACGTTTATTAGTTGCACTAAAGCAGGGGGTGGGGGCCGCGATGCAGACCGCCTCTGAGAGTGATCGGATTGAAGGTGGGAATATGCGGGGGCCGGGCGCGTTCCACCCGAGCCCGAGCCCAGACCCCCCGGAGCCCCCAGGGGACCCCTGGAGCCCCCAGGGGACCCCCCGACCGTCTCGCGGAGCCCGCCGGGTCCCAGCCCCACCGTGGAACATTTCGAAAAATCCGCGGTTTCTTTATCCGTCCCTTCCCCGCCGGTCGCTAGCCCGGCGCAGGAGGCAGAGCAGCGCACACGATCCTTTTGGCAGGGACTCGCGGAGGAGGCGCGGAACGCGGCCGACCCCGCCGGGGCCGGCAAGGACTCGCCCCCCCCATATTTGTTTGAAAATGGCGCCGAAGCACATGGAGAGGGCGGAAGTAAGGAGGCGGGGGGCGGAAATGCAGTCAGTCTGCTTGACAACGCATGCGCGGGCGAGGGGGGAGAAGGGGCAGCCCCCGCAGTGGAGCGTGAGACCAATCAGAGCGCTCTATTCAAATTAGGTCCTTATAGGGCAAGGACCTCCCCCAGCAGGAGGCGGGGGGAGCCCAGGGGGAGGGAACGGCACCACCCCCAAAGGGAGGAGCGGGGTCGGAGCCGCACAAAACGGCACGGAGCGCCGGAAGTTTACCCCCAGTCTGCTTCCGCCTCAGAGTCAAGTAACAGCTGCTCAGACAGCTCGAGAGAGCTGACTGAGCCCGGCTCGGACTCGGAAACCGAGAGAGCAGAATTAATATGGTTTCGAGCGAAGCCGAATAAAGCTTTAAACAATATCGGGAAACGGTCGCAACACAAACTCACCGATTGGGGAAAAACAAAGACAGCTTGTAGGGACCGAGAACGGGCAGCCTCCATGCACGCTTTCCCAGTGGGGGTTGCCGGAGCGCAGGGAAACCAACAAAGGACGTATACCCCAGTTAACCCAAAAGAAGTCAAAGCGATTTCAGAAAAAGGGGTCAATTCAGCTGTAGTACCCACGTTTGTGGACGACCTTTCTAGCAATAATGATCTGCTCACTTTTGATATTACGCAAAAAAGCCGCATGCTTTTTGATGGGGCGGGGCGGATTCTATTTAAACAGCAGTGGCGGGACGACCGTGTCAGCCCGGGCTTCTGGGGAAGGGCAGCAACTCAGCGAGCTGTCCCCAGCCGGCACAGCTTTCCCTGGCGACATCCTCGCTCCGGGCACACCCGAGAGGGATCTGTAGGAGCTGCAGGAAGTCGCCCCGATGCAGCAGCCCAGCCACGGCGACCCCCAGGGGGGCAGGAGACCCTCGTGCCCTGTGCCGTCACAGGGAGCAGTCAATTTTGCATCCCCGCTTACGGTGCAATGGCAGAACGGGGCAGCACCGCCAGTAGCACCCTCGCACCCCCCATCGCCACAGACCGCGCTGTTGCCACAGGACCAGCGGGAGACGCCCCAGAGCGGGACCGCTGGGTAGCCTTGGCCATGAGAAAAGGGAAGGAACCCCTAAAGGTGTAGGGGACATGCCGCCTTTACGGCAGTCAGGATCCACACACCACAGGGTTTCAGTTGTGGGCGGACACGGACCAGACTGCAGGATTTTTCCCTGCACCCTGGTCGCAGCACCATCGGCAAGCGAAGTAGATCACCTGGTATCCACAATCATGGAAACCCTTCAGGCCAACGGCTTCGAGATCGCATACGCAAAGATCAAGAGAGGACCCTGCGTGACCTTCCTGGGAGTGGGGATCACAAGCTCCTACGTGACACCCCCGGAGGCGAAAGTCAGTTGAGACGTCAAAACACTACACGATGTGCAACGCCTGGTGGGATCACTGCAGTGGCTTCACAACATTGTCCTGATTGCTCCTGAGGTCATGGACCCCTTATATGACCTCCTGAAAGGAAAGCACCCCTGGGAACCCAAAGAGGTGACACCGCAAGCAACAAGCTCCCTCGACTTCATCGAAAGCCAGATGTCCACGAGCACACTCGCCAGGTGGAACCCAGTCATGCCACTGGACTTATACGTTCACTTTACACCGAGGGGGGGAGTGGGAGCACTGGCTCAAGGACCTTCTGAAAAGGCCCGACCGATTCAATGGGTGGCTCTGGGAAGACCTGCTCGTGCCTTCTCCCCGGGAATCGAATGCATCTCTAACCTCATCATGAAAGGCAGGAAACTCGCTTTGAAACACCTAGGGACTGAGCCGACAAGCATCCACCTTCCATTCCGCAAGCAGCCGACCACGGAGTCAGCCACAATATTGGAGTACCTGGCCCTTGCTCTCACCAGCTTCAGAGGAGAAATCTCCTACTGCTCCAAACCACCCTGGACTCAGCTGCTGACTGTAGTCGACATGGACATACCGCCAAAGGTCATGGACCGACCGTAGCCAGGACCAATGGTCTTCACAAACGCTTCCTCCATGACTTCAACCGCAGCAGCAGTGTGGCAGGCAGGAGAGCAATGGCATTGCGTCAAAGCGTGTGACCCCACACTGTCAGTGCAACAGCTGGAGGTGACAGCAGTCGTCTTGGCGTGCAGACTCTTCCAAGAGGAACACCTTAACATAGTAACGGACTCTATATTCGTGGCAAGGCTTTGCCTAGCCATGGCAGGACCAGGAGTGTCTACATCAGCAGCGGCCCTAATGCTGGAAGAAGCACTCTCCTCGCGACAGGGCACTGTGTCAGTCATTCACGTTAACAGTCACGACCCAGTCAAAGGTTACTTCCAGATCAGCAATGACAAAGCGGACGTCGCAGCAAAAGGCGTATGGACGTTGCAGGAAGCTCGTCAGCTGCACGAGTCGCTCCACATCGGAGCCAAAGCACTGGCGAAGAAATGCGGGATCCCGACCGCAGACGCAAAACACATGGTAGCCACCTGTCCTTATTGCCAGAAGTCACCCCTATGGACCTGTGGGGTCAACCCGAGAGGTCTCAAGCCTTCAGAGATCTGGCAATCGGACTTCACCTGGTGTGAACTGCTGAAGCCCCGAGCATGGCTTGCAGTGACAGTGGACACTTATAGCGGAATGTGGGGGCCTGAATATATGTTGTATTGTGGGATCTGTGTGGGTCCGAGTTGCTCCAAACGAGCTGCAGCTGCAGGGTCCTTAGTTGGGCAGCAGCTGTAGCTCGTGAAGGCAACTGAGATAAATAGGGGTGGGTTGAGAGCCCAAGAGGAGCCCCTGAGAAGAAAGGAAGGAGTGTGTGGCAGAGAATGGAGAAGAGCCCCAGCAGAGAGGCGAGAACAACGCTTCAGCGAAGATTACAACAACTGGTGCCCCGTGTGAGGAAGAACACTGCAACCAAACATTGAAAGAAGGTATGGAATCCCCCGGACAGCCGAGAGCTGTGGCAGCCTGAGAGCTGGGACTTTGGAATATCAGCCAGAGAGCTGGGACTATAGAAGATAGGACAGCTGAGAGCTGTGGCAGCCTGAGAGCTGGGACTGCAGAATATAATATGTCCTTTGAATTAAGGAGCTGTAGCAGCAGAAAGCTGGAAGAATATGGCCTTTAAGGAAAAGAGCCTTGGAACATCTAAGGACAGCCGAGAGCTGTGGCAGCCAAAGAGCTGGGACTGTATAGGGATATGTATATATTCTATGTATGTATCTAAAGACAGCCGAGAGCTGTGGCAGCCTGAGAGCTGGAACTGTATGTGTATTGTAATTGTATAATTGTTAAAAGACAAGGGGGGAAATGTGGGGGCCTGAATATATGTTGTATTGTAAGGTCTGTGTGGGTCTGAGTTGCTCCAAACGAGCTGCAGCTGCAGGGTCCTTAGTTGGGCAGCAGCTGTAGCTCGTGAAGGTAACTGAAATAAATAGGGGTGAGGACCCTATTTAGGGCCCAGGAGGAGCCCCTGAGAAGACAGGAAGGACTGTGCTGCAGAGAATGGAGAAGAGCCCCAGCAGAGAGGCGAGAACAACGCTGCAGCGAAGATTACAACAGCGGAACAATCATAGCCACACAGCACCCCAAAACAAACTCCAAGGCCACAATTCAGCACTGGCTGACAGCCATGGCTTGGCTTGGTATCCCCAAGCAGATCAAAACAGACAACGGGTCCAATTTCACCTCCAAACCAGTACAGGAATTCGCCTCAAAATGGGGCATCACTTTAGTGCAAGGTATCCCGTATAACAGTACCGGGCAGGCCACAGTAGAGAGAGCAAACCAGACCCTGAAAACCAAGCTAGAAGTATTGGCAAAGGCAGAGGGCTTTGCCAATGCCATTCCCTCGGGAGATCAAGTGCGTATGCTGGCAACCGCTTTGCTAGCACTGAATCAGTTCCCTAGGGGAGACGAAACAAACAGTCCCATTCAAAAGCACTGGGCCACCCGAACGCTAGAGGAGGGCCCACAGGTGGTAATTAGAAACGAGCTGGGTAAATGGGAATGGGGCTGGAGGCTGAGGCTCACGGGGAGAGGGTATGCAGCTGTCAAAAAGGACGGCAAAGTCAGGTGGTGTCCACTTAGACTGACGAGAATTGTGAGTTTCTATTTACAAGACATGCTCATAGGACATCCTCGTGACGCGTACACGCCCATCCCAGAGGAAAGTGACAGACCACCAAGCCACCAGACAGCGCCCGAGAGACCCGCACGGGTGAGACCCAAGCATCAACGGTGTTTCTGTGTGATTTTGCTGTTGGGGCTTGTTGCCAGAGGGCAGACCAGCCCAGACCACTACCCCCATTGACCATTCAGGTGGGTCATACGTCACCTTAGTAGTGACAAAGTGCTCAAAGAAATCACCACAACAAACGCCCCATCCTTCGTGCTCTGCGTTACCGACCTGTTTCCAGGACAACCAAAGGTAGACCCCAATTCCCCACACGCCACACACATGTACCTATCCTACTGGTGCCCAGCCTCAAACCCAGGAAAAAGCTACTGCAATCACCCAGGGTAGAGATATTGTAGGCACTGGGGCTGCGAAACCATTGTTACAGATGCCAGACCGTCGGGGCCTGGGTAGGATCCACAAGAGCCCGACAAATTCTTACAGTTCACCTGGGCACCCAGCGGCTGCAAAACACCCGTCTTCCTCCAGGGAAGCTTTTATCGCAATTACCATAAAATCCCAAAAATTCGGAAATGCACTAGCTATAACATGACAGTCTTGCAGCCACATCACCCCAGTTGGGCCATAGGCCGAACGTGGACAGCAGTCCTTCAAGGGTCAAAAGAAACAGTAAATGTGCGAATTATCAGGCTCCAACTGTCGGCGCCCCGAGCGGTCGGACCAAACAAAGTGATTAAAAGTGTGCCGAAAGAGAAAAACGCAACCTACCCTAAAACCCTACCCACTAGAATCAGCAAAGTCCCAACCGGCCACGCAGAAGTCTTTCAGACAGACCGCGCAGCCAGGGCGGACTCAGACCCGATCCTTCGTATGCTAGAAGCTACCTTTATATCCCTGAATGAATCCCTAACTGAATCCTGCTGGCTTTGCTATGATGTCAAACTCCCCTTTTATGAAAGAATCGCATTAAACACTTCTTTCAGTTACTCCACAGCCGATGCCCCTCACCAGTGCAGATAGGAAACCCCCCGCAAAGGAATCACCCTGAGTCAAGTCACAGGCCAGGGCAGATGCTTTGGCAATGCAACCCTAGCTAGGCGGAGAGGCAACATCTGCACCAAAGTTGTCAAGCTTAACAAGAAAAACAATAAGTGAGTAGTCCCATCTGCACCTGGAATGTAGATTTGCCAGCGATCTGGAGTGAGCCCCTGTGTGTCCCTTGCCAAATTTGATCACTCTGACGACTTTTGTGTCCAAGTTCTGATTATTCCTAGGGTGCTGTACCACTCAGACGAAGAAGTGTACCACCTTTTTGAGGAACCCAGCTGGCTCCACAAAAGAGAAATAATAACAGGTGTAACTATCGCGATGTTGCTCAGTTTAGGAGCAGCAGGAACGGCCACGGGTGTCTCAGCCCTAGCGACACAGCACCAAGGACTGTCCCAGCTGCAAATGACCATCGATGAGGACCTGCAAAGGATCGAGAAATCCATCTCCTTCCTGGAGAAGTCAATCTCCTCTCTCTCGGAAGTGGTCTTGCAGAACAGGCGAAGTCTGGACCTCCTGTTCATGCAGCAAGGGGGCCTGTGTGCTGCCTTGAGAGAGGAGTGCTGCTTCTATGCAGACCACACAGGAGTCGTAACAGACTCCATGGCAGAACTCCGAAACAGACTGGCTCAGAGGCAGAAGGACAGGGAAACCCAACAGGGCTGGTTCGAGTCCTGGTTCAATCAATCACCATGGCTAACCACTCTGATTTCTACCCTAATAGGTCCATTGGCAATGCTGCTTCTAGCGGTTACCTTCGGACCTTGCCTGCTGAACAAGCTGGTCTCATTTGTTCAGGCCCGCCTGGAACGGGCCAACATCCTGTTCATAGGCCAGCGAATCCAACCAGGGAACACTGCCAGCCACAAGTCCTAAACTTGACTGGCGAAAACTTACTCAGATTTACCAAACCCCCTTTTCCTTATCGAACTACAACCTTATACCTCATTTCAGTATATGACTACCTCATTCATTTGTGAAAAAGGGGGGGGGAGATGTAGCTGATAGGGCCTGGCGTTCGGAAGATCTCGTGATGTTACGGGAAGACAGGGCCCCTGTTCCCTTAGATAAGAAAATTAACATAGGAATGCAGCCCCCTAAACCACATGCCAGTAATTTTCCATTTGCCCAGTAACTTTCCATCCCTTACTAACCATAGATGGTAAAGACAGACCCCCTTTTTGACGTAGAAGCCCCTTAGACTATAAAACCCCACGAGAAAAGAGAATAAAGGCCTTTGATCGTCCACCACGTTGGTGTCAGCGTGTTTCTTAGGCCCGAGCGGCCCTAGAGAATAGGCCGCCGTGCTGTCTCTTGAAACCAAGTCACTAGCCTTGTATCAGAAGGCAACAGATTCAGTGATGCCAACTCTTTGTTTTCAAAAGCCCAAGGCAGGTTATGGGTGCTACCAGACTGAGCAGCAGTCTAAAATCCCAAATTCCTTAGTCTTGAGCATAAATGGGAATAATGCATACACAGGCAACGAGTGTCTGTGAAGGAAGCAGCAGAACAAACTGGACTCTTTGGGGGTTGGCCCATTGTGTTGGAAGTCGATTTGGTTCAACACTCACTCTCCCTGTGCCTGCACAAAGGCAGGCTCCCTTCTGTAATGTCAATAAAAAAATAAAATTTCCTCCCTCAAACAAACAAAGGATTATCCACTGGATGCTGCTGAATTCACCAAGCTTCTTCCAGCTCCACTGGGCTTGACAGCAGGGCAGTATTCCCAAAAGACAGACAGTCATTGTAGTAACTAGGATTGATCTGGACATCTTTTGTAAATTTGGGAATTTTCTTGGCACTACTACTTCCAGTGTCCTTTGCAAAGACTCTGTTATCTTCAGAAGCACAATTCTCACTTAATTGCTTTACAGGGGGCCGGGTAGGGAGAGCATGGTGGGGCTTACACTTAAATGTAAACCCATTTTCTCCTCTTTCCCTTTCCTCTTTGTGACCGATATTGAAAATATTCAAAACCCCACTTTTTCCCCTGATAATATCAATTCCTTTGCGGTCTGCAGATGAACAGGCTGAGGATTAACAGCTCTTTCCCAGGAGCAAAATGATTCAGCAGAAGAGGAATGAGCTAAAGACAGATTGAGTATGTTTGATCTCATATTAGCAGTGGCAATACTTGCACAGGGGAGACATTTCTCCTGCCAAGCACTTACTTTCTTCTTAATTCTTGTCAGAATATCTTCCAGGTCACAGAGGGAAAGAGATTGTTCCAAAACTGTTTTAAATTGTTGATGATTGAGCAACATCTTCACCATCTCCTGTCCATAATGCCTAAGGAAGGAAGGCAGGAAGGAAGGGAAAGAAAAGTGAACAAACAAAGGAAGAGTGTTAACAGAAGAGGCTGGTACCTTAAACTCATCAGGTGCAATCCTTACACGAGAAGGCATTACCTACTCAGCAAAGTGGGAGATTTACCTCACTTGACACTGCACAGTGCTGTCAGCTGAACACAAGAGGCAAGAGGAGAATGTGGAGCAACAGAAAAATACCATTTCACTCTGAATGGGTGTTCTTCTGTGGCATCAAAGGATCCCAGGGAACAAGCAAAACACATCTGCTTTGTTGTCAGAGCGTATTAGCAGTGTCTTGCTGCCATTGCACAATCATTTGCCTTTCTTTACCTGGCAGGGAAGCCAGGACAAAACACCTCATGCATCCTCTTGATAATTCTATACTATGTGTATGCACAGGGACAGCTAGTTGCTCTGGTGTTCTTGGCAGCTATTAATGGGAATTTAATCATCAAAGGAAGGGGATT
>NW_026992528.1:0-58988 GCF_028769735.1 Zonotrichia leucophrys gambelii
GGCACAAGCAAGAAGATTGTCCTGATCTCTTGCTGGCTGTGTGAATGAAATGTGTCTCTTGGAGGGAAGCTGGCAAACAGGAAATCATCTCTGTTTGGGTTGACTTGTTCGGTGGGATTCAGCAGCCCAGGCAGTTTTCTCACAGCATCTGATTCATTTCCCGTGCCCACTACAGGTCACCTCAAGCGTGTATTCAGCGGTGCTGATCCTGAGCTGAGTGAGAAAGGGACATTTCATGTTCCTGGTGTTTAGGAATTCTAGAGCCAGATGTCAGCTTGGCCAGTAGCAGTAGAGGACCAGCTAGGGAGACCAAAAAAAATCCATTTTCATTCCTTCAACAAAGGTAACAAAGGCATAGGTGGATAGTTCCTAGTTTCCCTCGCAGAATCCTGAAGAACCACAAACTCAGTTTTGCAGAGAAAATGTCACTTGCTGACAGCAGCCAGAGGGGAACACTGAACTAAGAGCAACATCCTAGAGAGTAGAATTATCCCAGTTCAATTTAGTCAGAGACACTGAGAATTCTATTCCTGTCAATTTAGTGCCATCTCCTTAGAAGATGCAGTTGTGGATCAAGAAGGCCATCTTGAAAAGGTGGATGCTGTATTTGAAGTCAAACAGGCAACTTTGTGCCTGGAGAGCTGCGTGGGCCAAAAAGGAGCCAGGGGTGGTGGCCTTGAGCAGCTGCAGATGAGGCAGCGTGTGGCCAGGTGGCCAAGAAGGCCAAGGGCATGGTGGCCTGTGTCAGCAGCAGTGGGGCAGCAGGAGCAGGGCAGTGAGCGTGGCCCTGTGCTGGGCAGCGCCGCGGCCACAGCTGGAGTGCTGTGTGCACTTGTGGGCCCCTGGGAAGCAGAGAGTCATTGAGGGGCTGCAGCGTGTGCACAGAAGGACAGGGCAGCTGGGCAAGGGGGTGGAGCACAAGGCCAGTGAGGAGGCGCTGAGGAAGCTTGAGTTTGGACAACAGGAGCCTCGTGAGGGGCCTTCAGCATCTCCTCAGTGCATCCAAATATTTGAGCCGTTTTTGGTAGCGATTTTTTCGCCCTTTTTTTTCCTTGATTTTTGTTTTTGTTTGCTTGGAGGAAGAGGCCTTTTCATTTTCTTTTTCTCCCAACTAAAGTTGTTTTCTGTGGAGAGCCTGGTTTCAAGCATGCCTTAAAGAAAGATAGGTGCCTTAAAGAAATATAGAAGCCTGCTGTAAAAGAAGCCTTTCTCAGGCTTGATCCTGTAAATAATTAGGTTCTCAGCTACCTTCTATATAAACAACAAGTTTCTCAGGCCGTTCTGTCCTTGGCTGCTACTGGGAGCAGACAGTCAGTCTGGGAATAGAGATGAAGGTTTTGGGAACCTTCCATATCAGGGTGAGAACACTGATCTTGGTTTCAGTAAACTAACTTCAGGTATTGTAAACAAAAGGAGGAGCTGAAGTTTTCTCTACAACCTATCAGGAGCTCAGATTTTGCAATATGCATGAAGTGAATTAACACTGTTATAAAAGGTGCCTGATTGATGAATAAAGCGGAGTCGATGCTGACCAATGCAAGGTGGGTCGTCTCCCTCCAACTTCAATAGTTTTCATCATTATTTTCTGCCCTTTTATAGCACTGGGACTGAGTCTGTTAGAATTTTAATTTCCAAGGTATCGCTTCTGGAGAATACAGTAGTTTTGCATGAGAACACATTATTCTGTGCAGGGACCTTGGTGCAGAAGGAGCTGTTGTGGTTCCAGGCCAGCCAGTATGGCCTCACACATCACTTTGAGCTTAGTAGTGCCCGTGCCTTTTTGCAGCCCAGGGAATCAGTGTGTGTTGTTTGGGAATTGAGCAGCAGGTCAATGCCCTTGCATTCCAGCTGCTCCTCAGAGATCACAGGAGCTGGAGGGAGCTGGGCTGCATTTCTCATTCCAGCCACTTTAGCACCACCGGTGTGGTTGCGTCCAAGAGAAGAACTTGCCCGAGCACAGATGCACAAAGAGTGCAATTCCCAGTGCAATGCTCTGGGTCTGATCCTTTTCTGTAAGGACCTACACGCTCCAGATTCCCCAGTCGTGTGCTGTTTTGAAGCAACAGGAGAGCAATCTCAGGATTGTAATTGAGTGTGGCACTGGCTACCAAGTTCTGATGTCTGTAGCAGCAGAGAGGACAGTAAAGAGAGATTTCAGTAACGAAATCTGTCAATCTATCGATCTATCTATCTATTTATCTCTGTAACATTTGCATAATTGAATCTTCCTGGCTCTGGTCCAAGGAAGTTGGAGGTGCAAAGCTCACCTAAAGCATCCCTTTCTGGAGAAGATTAGACACATATTCCCTCCACCAATTCTGAGCAGGAAGAGATGTTTCTGCCTCCAGATAGGATGGTTTTCCCTTTAGAGTTGTTTCTCTCCTCTGGCCTCTTCTGCCCTGAAGTCTCCAGTTAATTCTTTCAATTTCTGCCTGTCCTAGAGAGGTGTAACAATTCCATGTTTAGGCGGTGTTTGGTGACTCTGCTCATGCATGCATAATGTGACACATGGTTTCCTTCACTGGCATCCCCAGGGCTGTGTAAGTGCATTCGTTCATGGGGCCTTAGGAGAGTCTCTTTCCCTCAGCAGCAGCAGCAGCAGCAGCAGCAAGGAGCGGTGGCAGGGTCAGGACGAGGAGGAGGTGGCTGCCCTGGCCCTTTGCTCCCGGGCCCCAGGCCAGGAGGGCTCTGGCTGCAGCAGGGCGCTCTTCGGGCAGCCCCTGGCAGCCTCTGCACGGAGCACGGCGCGCTGCCCCGCCCTGCTTTGCCACTTTTCTTCAGCAATACCCTAGCTCCTCTTCACAAGGAAACAACTCCAGCAATGTAAAAAGACCTAACTCAAGTACACTTCTATCTGCCTTTGTATTGTAGTTCAGGGCATGTATTATTTTGTCTAGAATTTCATGATTTTTATGAAAACATGCATTCATATCTGCACATTTTTGTGGTTTTAATTATTCATATACCAAAACACTCCTTTTTCAACTCTTGATTTATTGCAGTTGGTAATTTTGACGTTGTATATTTTAAAATGACACAAAACAACACTCTTTGGGTAGTTTTTCTCACTCTTTTAAAAAAAAACCCGTAAGTCATTTAAGTCTCTGTCTCTCCAAGTTGGTTCATACTGGCCTATTTTAAATCAGGGCTACAATACTTTTAGAGGCTTGAGAGAGGTGCAATGAAATGCACACCAGTGATTCCTCTTGTGCAATGTCATGGCCCTGCCATAAAGCCTCTTTTCACTTTTTTTTGTCTCTCATTAGCTCAACTGCAAACACACGTTTAGTTCCAAACTTACACAAGATGAGCAAAATCAAAATGATGCGAGGGGCCTTTGGGAGCTCCTTGCTGATCTTTCTGCTTCTTCAGCTGTGCAAGGCTCTGATCCAGGCAAAAGCATTGCACTTAGTGCTACACAACATTTGGCTAGAACTCTGCTGATTTCTAGGGAAAGCTGGAGGCCTCAATCTCCCCAGGATGTTTTGGCTGAGCCAAGCTTTGCTGGCTTTTGGCTGCCAATACCATTGCCCCTGCTTTCTTATATCCACAAGTACCATAGCTGGGCATAAAGTGCCACGTGGGGCATCTTCCAAAGGCACTTTGGTCTGGAGTTTGTGAATGAACGTGAGCCTAATCTACTGCCAAACCACGGGAAAAAAAATCAGGAAACAGAACTTCCCATCCTTAACAAACAACTGACAATTCAGAAGTGGATCTAGAGCTGCTTTAGGGAATGAAAAGGAAGGCAATCTTCCACGGAGTTGTGCTTTCGGGAGTTTTTCTTCTGACTCCCACTCCCAGCTGGCACTGGAAAAAGTCACTTCTCTGCAAGCGTCCGTGTCTTCTGTCTGTCATCAGTTGCTTTGCTGCAACAATCAGAACTGGCTGGAAAGAGGCTCAGCTCCTGCTAGCAACAGGAGCTGCCCCAAGGAGAAAAAAGAAATGAACTTTTACCTCCCAAACCCATCTCCCCAGAGGCTCAAGCAGGATTTCTCTGGTTCCCAGAAATACAAAGAAATAGGGCTGAGAAGACCCTCTGCAGCTATGTGTTCATGCACAAGACTTTGCTGATGCCATTTGGGTTTGGCCTTTTTTTCTTTTCTATCTTTTCTGTATTCCCTGCACATCAATTTAGAGCTCTGTAGACTACTCTATTTGTGACTACTTTTTCCAGTCCTTTTCCATGGCCTTTGCCTAAGCAGAAAGACAAACTTCCAGAGCTCCAAGCGCCGGGGAGTAGAAGCCCCCAGTATTATCTTGGTTCTTCCTGGGACAGACCCCTCCGGGGAGCTGGCGGACTCACCATCCCTGCAAGCCTTTAAAAGAAGACTGGATGTGGCACTCGGTGCTGGGCTTTAGTTGAGGTGTTAGGCCGTGGGTTGGACTCGATGATCTTGAAAGTGTCTGTCTTCCTAGCCAGTGATTCTGTGATTATGTGACTGAGGCAGCTTTTCCTGCAGCCCTGGAAAGGGCTGCGGGTGCCCTTGGCCAAAGATGGGGATAAGGGCTCATGGAAAAGAAGCAAAGGGCTCAAGGTGAAGGCCGAGAGGGCAGAGCTGCCCCAGCGCGGCCCAGAGCGAGCCTCATGTCCTCCTCCTCAACCTGCGCCCTCTGCGCTGCCCTTTGCGGCGCCGGCGGCTCCTCTCGCTGCGGGGCTCCAGGCCGTGCTGGGGGCCGGGCCCCTCGTCTCCGGGAAGCGCCGGAGCCTCGGAGGCGAGCGGCTGCTGCTGTGGCCGGCAGGGGAGAGCTGCGGCTGCGGCCCTGGGCACTGCGATCTGCCGCTATGGCCGGCTCCTGCCGCGGCTCCTGCCTCTGCTCCAGCCTCTGCTCCTGCCCTGTGCGCACAGACACGGCCGAGGGCTGCCCGGCAGCTCCGTGCCGCTCCGCAGCGGGCCCGGCCGGGCTGCTGCTCTCTGCGGCCTCTGCCCGCCGCTGCCGGCCCTGCCGCCCTCCCGCCGGCCTCTGCCGCAGCCGAGCCCACACGGGAGGCAGCACATTGCGGCCGGCTCGGAAAAGCCCTGCCCGCAAAGCGCCCGCCACGGCCCCGGCCGCAGGGCACAGGCTGCCGGCGGCCTCGCAGCTGCCAGCCGGCCCGGGCCGCCTGCCGGCCTCGGCCACGGCTCCCGCCCGTGTCTCCATGGCCGCGGCTGCTCGGCACAGCGGGCTGAGCACAGCCAGCGCCAGCAGCAGCTCCTCACGGGCCCAGGCTCCGGGCGCTCCGAGCCCGCCCAACCCCGAATCCCAGCCCTGAGGGGCTTGGCGTCCCAATGCATCCCCTGGGGACAGCAGGGTCGGCTGCTGAGCTCAGCCCATGGTGACACCACCAAGGGACCAATGGAAAATTCACCAAATCCTCATCAGAGACAAGAGAAAACTCCAATGGTGCCTGACAGCCTGAGGCAACTGCCAATTCCAGATCATTCCATCCATGTAGGAAAAGAGGCTTTTGCATTAAAGCAGAAAAGACTTAGCGAAAAGGAGGGCAGGAACAAACATCAAAGTTATTTGGACTCATGCTTCTTGTGTCTGTTAGAAAGGCCAAGAAAATACACTCCTTGCTCTTCTGACACAGCTCTCTCTGTTCATGATGCGAGACAGCGAGTGCTGATGATGTGCAGGAGCTGATGCAAGGGACAGGGACAAGGATGCAGCAGGCACAGTGCCAAGCTGACAGAGGGATGATCTCTGGCAGTGGCACTGAAGGAGAAGAGTTTGCAGGCAGGACAGAAAATGGCTCTTTGTTTCACCTCTTCTTTCAGTGCTGCTAAGAATGCACCAGAGCTTGGAGCCCTTTCCAGGCAGGGCTGCATCAGACACAAACCAGCAGGGGACTGAGGAGCCCCTGGGGTGGCAGTGAGCAACCTCGGGCTCTGCTCACTGCTGGTGGCATTTTCTATTGAACCATCTCAAAGCACTTCTGTTGTGCTCTGTATTTCTAAGGGTTTCCCCCCTTGGTTTTTTTTGGTTGTCTCCTACACCTTTTTTTCTCCAAATTTTCCTACCCTGTCAGCAGCAGCCCCTGTCCAGAACTGGCTCTAAAATATCAGCAAAGCAGCGAGGATAAACAATGGGTGGAATCCTGTGGCTCAGGAATTTGTATGCCAAAGGCCTGCCTGTGCCTTATGCTTTGTCAGGACCTCCTTGTCTGTGCAAAAACTAGGAGATAGTGGAGTTTTTTTGCCAAAGAGCTCCTGAGAAGCAAATGTTGTGCTCGGTTTCTCAGGAGTGTATCCGTTAAGTTCATTGCTGGCAAAGAGAAAGTAAGGCCAGGGTAGCAGAGCAGCTGGGAGCTGGTCACTCCCTGCAAAGGGCTGGTGTAGGATGTGAGAACACCACTTTCCAGGAGGGGCGAGCAGGGTCAATGTGCTCAAGGTGCTGCAAATGATGTTTGGGTTCACTTAGAGAGTAGTCAGGAGTGCTGAGCACTGGAAGATCCAGCTGCAGTCCCCATCCATGTCCCTTTCAGTGCTGGCTTTAGGGTGTCTGCAGCGTGAACCCAGAGCGCCCTGGGGGGCTCCTGAGGCTGCCTTTGCACTCAGAGTGAGGATGCCCAGGAGCCCCTGAGGCCGCAGTGGGGACCAGGGCTGGGGCTTGTGGCCTGGCAGGGGTGGCTCTGGGGGCTGTGGCATGCCAGGGCATGGGTCACTGTCACTGCCCTCCACAGCCCTGGCAGGATTTGATCCATGCAGGATCAAAGTCCAGCCACCAAACACTTCTGGCAACGTTCCAGGACTTCCAAGCCCCCAAGGGTTGTCTCAGCGACTCTAGACATCAGGAATGATGTGCTGAGTTCCCACAGCCTCTCAGCTTCTCAGGAGAAAAATCCTGGCAAAGATTTTTCATAAAATATGTCTGTGACACTCTGTGATGTCACAGAAGGCTCTGTGGTATCACACAGTCACACCGTGACATCATAGTCTGTTTTATGATGTCACAGCCAGTTCTGTGATGTTACTCAGTAACCCAGTGATGTCACAACCCACTCTCTGGTGTCCCAGAGCCACCCTCTATGATGGCAGAGTCTGCACTATGGCATCACATCCTACTCCATGACATCACAGCCAGCTCTGTGATGTAACCATCCCTTCAGTGATGTCACAAAACCCTCTATGTGATTTCATACTGCCACTCTGTAATATCACACCACACATTTTGACATCACAGCCTTCTCCATTATGCTATACAGCCATGCCAGGATGTCACAGCCTGCTCTATGTTGTCCCACAATCCCCTCCATGTTGCTTTAGCTGCTTGATGACCTCACACAGCCCACTCTCTGCTGTCACACAGCCCCCTCAGGGCCATCCCACAGCCCCTGCCAGAGCTGAGCCCCTGTGAGCTCTGTCTGTGCCCTGCTGGTGTCCCTGAGGGGCCCTGGCAGTGCCCCAGCCCTGCTGGGCTGTGCACAGGAGCTGCTCCTGGCCAGAGCTGTCTCTCTGCAGCGCTGCCCTTGCCAGGAGCTGCCTCTGGGCCAGGAGCCCAGCCCAGCTCAGCAGCACAGACACAGCACAGGTACTTTAATGACCCTCTGGGGCTTTGCTGCTCTTTGCATCAGACCCAGTCCCTCAGAGTGGGCTCAAAGAACTTCTCAAGAACTCAATGTAAGATTGAAAAACTGAAGTTTCTTGTACTTTCGGTAGATCCCTATGAGGCACAAGACTGAAAAAGTGTCCCCAGGTTCCAGGTAGAGCAGAACACTGGTGGCAGTGATGACAAGTTGAGGCAAGCAGGGGAAAGGTGTCTCTGATCCTGAGCAAACCTGCGCCTCTGTCCCTGCAGGCTGTTGGCATCCCCCGGCTGCCCCACCTGGCTGGGCCCTTCCTTTGCTGACAGCTCTGCCTCCTGCCTGCCCCTGCCTGCCCATACAAAGCCTTGGGCTTCTCCAGGCTCCACTTGGGGACGTGCTGCACCACAGCCCTGTCCTGGCAGGGAAATTCCTTTCTCTTTACTTTCAGTCTGGGCCTCCCCAGCTGCCTATGGAATTAATTTGTTCTTTCCCTGGTTGTTCTCTACTATGTCAAAAAGATCCACCATCTCTGAAACCACACTTCAATCCCTCCCATGGCTCTCCTCTGCTGTCCTCAGTCTCCACTCCACTGAGCACAGAGCTCCTGTGTCCCTATACAGTGCTCATGTGCTTGAGGCCATGGGTGTCTGGACAAGAGGCACAGTTCTTTTCCATAGGAAGGAAACCACAGAAACCCGGGGTTTGAAGGCAGATGAGAAGCAGTCACCAGAGGCCAAGGCCAGCAAGATCTGTCTCTCCTTGCAGCTTTTGTCTGAAAGCAGCCTTTGGATATATGGGGAGTTTTAGGGGTGGAATTCCATTTTAGCCATGGGTTCCTGGACTGAAATGACAGCTCTCCATAGGAAGGAAAGGCGGGACCCCAGTGTTTCAAAGGCTGATTAGAGGCAGATCCAAGGAGGCCAAGGACAGCAGACCTGTGGTCAGGGAGGAATCCTTGGAAAGACAGAATTTGGGAGGCCAAACCCCACTTTTGCCTACGGGCATCAGGACAAAAAGGACAGTTCTTTTCCATAGTAAGGAAAGTATGGAGCCCCAGTGTTTCAAAGGCAGATGAGAGCTGGCCCTCAGGAAATCAAGGGAACCTGGAAAGTCATGGCAGCTTTTGTCTGGGAGCTATCCTTGGATATAAGGAATTTTGGAGGCTGATTCTCAATTTTGGCCATGGATGCCTGGAGTTGAGAGATGTTTTTTTCCATGAGAAGAAAGCACAGGCCCCGCTGTTTTGAAAGCAGATGAGAGGTGGCCCCCAAGAGGCCAAGGCCAGCAGAGAGCGGGTTGTGTGATGTCACAGGTAGGGCTATGACATCACAGAGCTTGTTGTGTGAAGTCAATGAGCAGCTACAGCATCACAGAGGGGATTCTGTGATATCACAAAGCAGGCTGTGACATCATGGCATGGCTGGATGACATCATAGAGCTGGCTGTGAGGTCAGAGTGTGTGCTGTGACATTACAGAGTGTCAGTATGAAATCACAGAGGGGGTTTTGTGACATCACTTAGACTGTTGTGACATCACACAGCTGCCTGTGACAATAAAGATTAGGGTGTGAGGCCATAGAGCAGATCCTGCCATCATGGAGGATGTCTCTGTGACATCAGAGAATGGGTTGTGACATCACTGGTTGGCTGTGTAACATCACAGAGCAGGCTGTGACAACACAGAACAGACAGTGACATCACAGGGTGCCTTTCTGACATCACAGTGTTTTCTGTGATATCACTGTGCAGCTGCATGACATTGCAGGGTGACATCCCAGATTTGGTTCTGTGGCATCACAAGGGTGATGTGTGACAGCCCAGAGTGGGCTGTGACATCATTGGCGTCTATGTGACATTGCAAAAGAGCTGTGTGGCATCATAAGGAGATGTGTGACATCACAGGAGCTGTATGACATCACAGGGGCTGTGTGAGGTCCCTGGGGAGGTCACTCTGCCCCGGCCCCTCTCACAGTTCCCCCCAGAGCAGTCCAACCCTGCTCATGCACAGCGAGGTCCCCTGTCCCCCCGGGTCCCCCCAGCCCTGCAGCCTCCCCCAGAGGATGTTCCATGAGATCGACCCCAGAGCCTGACACAGGGACGGGGGGCCGGGGCCCTGGGGGTGGCACAGGGGGACAGGGACCCCCCGGCAGCGTCCCCGTGTCCCCCAGGGCCAGAGCATCCCTGGCAAGGGATCAGCAGAAATCAGATTTAATATTAAGGGACAGCACAACAAAGTTGCTTGGCAAGAGTCACTTTGCTCCTGACTGGACACTTCAGGCACACCAAGGAAAGAAAGCAACAACAAAACCAAACAAAATCCAGGCAATCAAACCAGAAATGAACTGAGAACTGTCCCTGTGTGTGTGTGACACTAGGCCAGCGAGGGACAGGATAAAAGGAATATGGCCTAAAAAATTAATAGAGCTCAAACCTAACAGGATTTAACTTACACCTTAACTTTAACTGATACCTTCAACTTCACAATTTGGCAGAAGAACACCACTTAACAGTATTTAACCTAACTTATGACTTAACAATTTAAAACAGGAATAACACTTAAAAAACTTCTGTAATAACCAAAAATAAACTTTATATCTTAGCAAAAGAACAATTCCTAGCAGCATTTAACTTCACTTAGACTTTGGGACAAAACCTTACCTACTGATATCTGGATATGTGACTGACTCAGCTATCCAAGGCACTCAAACCCCTCAGAGAGCAGCATTTCTGCCACATTTCCCCAGCACAGGCACTCCTGTGTGTGCACACAGACACAAAGTGTCATTGCAAGGCACCTGTGAGCAATTCCCCTAAAGGCAGGAAATGCTCACTGTGGATGCTTTGGCAACTCCCCAGCGGGCAAAGGGTTGAGCCTGGAGGAGTGGGGGGATCAGCCCAGGCTCCGTCGTTGTTGGGGATCCCCGAGTGCAGCAAACGGGAGAGTTCCCGGCTGGGAGAGGCCCCACTCAGAGGGAGTCGCTGGCCCAGGAGAGCTCCAAGGGCTCCTTTTGGAGCGCTGTTTGCAGGGCCCCAAGAGAGGGGCTTCAGTCCCAGCAATGGCTCATCCTGGCCGCACTTGGCACCAACAACTTTCTTTGGCAGTGTGAGAACAGGGATGTTGTGCCACTGAGGGAACAGAAACAGTTCCCAGGGCTGCTCCTCCAGAAAGCAGGAGCTGGTTTGGCAGCAGCAGTGGCTGGAGCAGACAGTGTTTGTGATGAGCTGCAGAGGAGCTGAGCCCAGGGGCTGTTGGCCAAGGCTGAGGCCCAAGGAGCATTTCTCAGCTGGCAGGGTGGCCTGAGAAGGGGAGGGGGAAATGCAGCAGCACAGGGCCCATGGAACCAAGGGACCATTGTGACACTGTGTGGCCTTGTGAGACCAAGGGACCATTGTGACACTGTGGGGCCTCATGGAATCATGGAGAGCACTGTGACATTGCTGGGCCTCATGGAACCAAGGGGATCGTTCTGACTCTGTGTGGCTCCATGGAATGTAGGGATCATTGTGATACAGCAAGACCCCATGGAGCCAAAGGTCCATTGTGACATTGCATGTCCTTATGAATTCATGGAGAGGCCACTGTGATACATCACAGCCTCATGGAACCAAGGGGCCATTGTGACACTGTGGGGCACCATGGAGCCAAGAAGATCATTGTTACACTGAGGGGACTCATGGAATCATGGAGATCATTGTGACACTATGAGGATCCATGGAATAAGAAAAGCATTGTGACACTGTGAGGCCTCATGGAACCAGTGAGACCATTGTGACCCTGGGGGTCACCACAGAACCAAGAGGACTATTTTGATACTGTGGAGCCTGGTGAAAGCAAGAGGCCTTTGTGACACTGCACAGCTGCATGGAGCCAAGGGTCTATTGTGACATTGCAGGGCCTCCTGTCATCAATGGACCATTGTGAGACTGTGGAGCCAAAATGAGACCATTGTGACGCTGCAAACCTCCAGGGTCTAAAGGTCCATTGTGACATTGCAGGGCTCATGGAACAGAGGAGTCCTGTGACATTGTGGGGCCTGGGGAACCATGGAGACCATTGTGACACTGCAAGGCCTCATGGAATCAGTGGGACCATTGTGAAACCAGGGAGCCACTGTGACACTGTGGGATCCCATCGAACAAGGGGTCCATTGTGACACTTCAGATCTTCTTGTAATCAAGGAGCCATTGTGGCAGTGTGGAGCCCCACAGTACAAAGGCACCATTGTGACACCTCAGGACCCCATAAAAACAAAGGAATACAGTACAGGTCTAGCTGGTTTGACCTCCCAAGAGGTCAGGCTGATCTTGGCATGTTGAGGGTCTCATCCACAATTGAAACAGTGGTGCTCCGTGCTTTCCTTCCTATGGAAAAGATCTGACATTCTGCTCCAGGCACATAAGGCCAGAATTGGAGTTTCACTTCCAAATTTCCTTATATCCAGGGATTGTTCCCATAGGAATATTGCCAGGACAATGGCTGGCAGTGGTTTCATGAGGGTCACCTCTCATCTGTTCCCAAAACACTTGGCAAGATTCTGTGCTTTCCTTCCTATGGAAAAGAGCTGTCTTCTAGGCCAGGTGCCCATGGCCAGATTTGGGATTTCACGTCCAACATTGTCTTACTGTGGCAGACTGGAGAAGATTTTTGGCTTGAAACTTTTAGTGTGTGGAGGAGGAAGGGGCAGGTCCAGCCCTGCCCTGCCCTGGAACTACAATCCCCCCAGAGCCTCCATCCCAGCCCAGCAGTGTCTGCCAGTCCCTGGCACAGCACAGGCAATGCTCCACAGCCACCTCTGCAGCCCCAGCCCAGCTCCTGAGGGACCAAATGAGCTCAAGGCCCAGCTGGGGGAAGGGCCCAGGTATATCAAGGGGTATTGAAGGCTGACCACAAGGCAAGCACACATCTGGACCCTGAATCCTCTTGGAATTTCCATCTGAACACTGCTGGAATCCAGGAGGTGGTAGCTGTCTGTGTGCTTCTCGGTATCTTTTTGGTCTTTCTCTTTCTATGTCTTCTTCTTCTGTTTCCGTGCTCCTGCAAATTTTGTATAACATTAAGTTAACCAGGCTTAGAGTGTGAATTTGAATGGGCCAAGTCAATGTTTTTGAGAAGTGTTTTTTGTTGATCAAATATCTGCCATATTTTGACATAGAAGAGTTTTAAAAAGTAATAAAAGTAAATCCATAAATAATTAACTGAAACTAAAACCCACCACGCTCATCAATACATTAATTAAGAAATCTCAAGATTAGAAAAATCTTAAATTAACAAATCAAAAACCACTAGAGTGTCATAATCTATCTTTTGGCAAAGCTTGTCTGATTTTCTAAAGTTGCCAGTAAAGGCTGATTTGTTGTTTTGAGCTCCTGAGAATCTCTTGTTGGTATTTCTCTAGAGAGTCCATCTCAGAGTACACAAACAATTGTAATTTCTTTTAAATATCTCATTGAGAGAGTTCTTTTTTAGTGGATGGGAGCAGGGCTTGTCCATCCTGCTTGGCACAGCCCAGGCAGGGCTTTCCCAGCCCCATTCCACACTCCATTTCCCAGCTGCAGCCGCTGCTGCCTCTGAGTTGTGCTGCCCCAGCCCCAGGGACGCTCTCCTTGTCTGCCCATTCCCCCACGGTCTCTGAGCAGGGATGGCCTCAGTGGGGGCTGCTGACATCCTCAGCAAAGTGGAGGCTGCTGCTGAATTTTCCTGCTGCAGAGGCTTGTTCAGCCTTCAGCTCTTCAGTGCAGGAATTCAGTGTCCCAGGGCCCATTAACATTCAGAACAACTGAACAAGCCAAGCCTCTGGGGATAATTTGATTTCAATTTTCAAATCCTTTGTGGTTAAGTAGATCTCAGTAGGGTATTCAAAGTGAATATATTCTGTTTAAAAAGACAGTGAGAAAAGATTGTTTAGGTCCTGTTTATGTTTGTTTTCCTGTTAATTATTGATATGTGCAGTCTCCAATTGACACTGAATCCAAGTACCTCCTAATGCAGTTGGAATAGATATGAACATCAAGACCCTTCATGGCTGACAATCAATCAGACTCTGTCCCTACCCACACCCCACCATTTCCCCCATCCAAGCCCTGGTACTCAGAGCAGCCTTGTGCAGATCTGAGCTCCCTCCAGCCCAGGCTGCACCTGCAGATTTCAGCTCCTTGGCTCCAACTCCCACCTGCTTTCCTTGGAGAAGGAGCTGCCCGAGAAACAGAGGGATGTTAATTTCTTGTCAGCCAACAAAGCCAAGGGAAGGCACAGCCCCATCAAATGCAAAAGTCACTCCTCTGCTGGATATTAAATCCACTTTCCACAGCAGACAGTCTCAGAGCAATGGAAAACACCTTCTGTGCCCAGCACAGATCCCAAGGTCCCCCCAAACCCTCCCTTCCGCAATTCTGCCCAGATTTGCTCTTTGCACACACGAATCACAGGCTGAAGACAGGAGCTCCCTCCATGCCCAGAGGGAGGAAAAGAGAGAAAGGGGATGAAGAGCTCTCCTGTGCAGAGCCAAGGTCCAAGTGCAGTCCCTGCAGTGGGAACCACAACTCATCAGGCTTGTGTCCTTTGGGCTCAGGGACTGGTGACACTCAGAGGCACAGAAAGATTTCTTGCCAACAAACACAAGTTGAATATTTGAACAGTTTAACAACCATCACAGCTCTTCCATCAGCTCTCTGGAATGTCCCAGCAGCATCTGACATGTCCACTATCCGCAAAGGATTCCTGTAGAGGAACAGTTTTAGACATAGATATAAGAAAAGGTAATTCTATGATAGATATAAAGACAATTAAGATGTCGCCTTATGTGATATTTATTTAAACTTCAGAAAGTTTGGGCAACTGCTTGAAGCTCAAAGCATGAAACAAGTTAGTTGAGAAGCACTTGAATGACCAGGGAGCATCTGGTGGAGGAAATCTGGGACCAATGGGAAAAACAAATATCCAACTGGTCAAGTGAACAGATGTCCTTAGACATGGCAATTTAACCAGGAGAGATGGAAGCACTTGATGGAAAAGAGAGAGATTTAATAATAGACTGATTATTGGTGACACAAGTAGATGGGAAGATCAGTATTTCTTCTCCTGCCATCAGTACACTTCCAGGAATTCCCCATTTCTGGTGGGAAAACGTTGCCATTCCTTAAGAGTCCTCAAATGACCCAGATAATAAAGATTTGCTTGTATATTATGAAACTAACAGGTATTAAAACCTGTGCCCCTTTCCAGGCAGACATCAGCTGTTTGCCCATGAACAGGCAGTGCCACTTGTGCCCTGAGGTGCCCAGCTGGGATTGGATCTCTCAGAGAGCACCTGAGGGAGAGCAGAGCACCTTGTAAGCTGCAGGTCCCTGAAAGCCTCGCAGGGCTCCTGTCCCATCAACATCTGCTCTGCTCCACTCTGAAACAGGGCCCAGCATGGTGCTGGGATCATCAGAGAGCTGAGGTGTGTGCTGGAATTCAATGCCCTCCCCATCCCTCAGCAGCCCTGCATTTCCCTGCTGCAGCCTTGGTCTCCAGCACAGTCATGGAGGCTCTTTAGGCTCTGGACTGTTCCTGCAGCCCCCCAAGGGCAGCTGAGCTCTGCCTTTGGCACAGTCAGGCCTGGCCAGCGCAGGCCATGCTCAGCAATTGCTTGTGTGTGCCTGGCCTTGCTGTCAGCCACGGCAGTGGTTGCGTGGCCCCTTTGTGGCCCTGTGCTGGCCCAGCCATGGTGGCCCAGCCCCTGTGCAGGCCCAGCCCAGGCCAGGAGCATTGCGGCTGGGAACGGCCCCTGTGCCGTGGTGCCCACAGCAGCCTTGGGGCTCTGTGCCCCATGGCCTCCCTGCTGGGCAGCCTCTGCCAGCTCCTGCAGCACCCCTGGCACCTGTGGGGCTGCACAGACAGCCCTGCCCCAGGCTCTGCCAGCCTCTGGGCCAGCAGAGAGGCAGCCAGGGCTGGCCATAGCCGGGAACAGCCCTGAGCCCCACAGGAGGATGGAGCTGGGCCACAGCCAAACTCAGCCCAGGCCAAACCTGGGCTCGGCAGCCAGGGCTGCCAAGGGCTGGGCAAAGAGGCTGGCACTGACAAATGTCCCGGGCTCCCTCCCTGCTCTGTCCATGCCACCAAGGGCACAGAGCAGCCTCCTCTCTGGGCCACTTGCCTGTTTTCAATGCCTTGCACAGGCTCTGGCCCTGCCCCACAAGGCCTGGCCTGAGTCCTTGCCCTGCATGCTCAGCCAGGCTGAGATGGACACTGATGGTTTCTGGGCCAGGCTCTCTGAGCCCAGCCCAGCTCCCTACAAGCTCTGCCAGCTGCCCTGAGCTCTGGGCAGCACCAAGGGCCTCTCCCCAGCCCAGCCCAGCCGGCTCTGGCCCCACAGCTCTGCTCAGGCCAGGCTGCTCTGGGCACTGCCCCATGGCCTCAGCCCCTGGCAAGGGCACAGCAGCAGCAGCACAGGACTCAGCCCCAGCCATGGGGTAAGGTGCTTGGGCAAAGCCAAAGGAGGCTCCCTGGCTGCCCTGCTCCCCTCGGGCTGAGGTGCTGAGAGCTCTGCAGCCCCTGCTGCCATCCCATCTGCCCAGGGCAGCACAAGAGCCCCGGCCTTGGGGCCATCAAGAGCTGCTCCTGCTCCAGGTCCAGGGCCCATGCCAAAGCTGGGGCAGCCACAAAGCTGTGCCCATTTCTGTTCATTGCTGCTGTGACGTGGATTGGTTCTCAGCTTCTTGGCTTTTGATGATGAATTTTTCTACTGCAGAGGCCTCTTCTTTCTTGAGCTCTTCAGTTCAGGAATTCACGGGAAAAGGCTCATAAACATTTGTTCAAAACACCTGAACAAGAAAAGCCACAGAGAATACTCTAGGCTTTCAATTCTTTCGTGGTTAATTAGACACATTTCTGAAGTGTATTCAAAGTGAATATACTGTATTGAAAACAATGAAGAGAGAATTGATTTATCCTGTTAAGTTTTCTTTTCCTGTTTATGGACTTATATATCAGCAATGTCCAATGGATATTGACCCCAGCACCTTCTAATGCAGTCTGAATAAATATTAAAATCAAGAGCTTTAAAGCTGACGATCAGTAACGCTTTGTCCCCACCACTTACCCACCATTTCCCTCATCCAAACCCTTGGAACCCTATGGATCAGGAACAGGTAAGACGCCATCCCTAGAAGTTTTTAAGGAATTCTGGATGTGGCACTCAGTGCCATGGTCTGAGTGACAAGGTGATGTTGGGTTCCAGGTTGGACTTGATGCTCTCCAAGGTCTTTTGCAGCCTGGTTGATTCTCTGATGATTGTGACACTGCAAGGCCCTGGGGAAGCAAGGAGCCATTGTGACATTAAGCAAGGAGCCTGGTGGCACTAAGGGAGCTATGGTGACACTGTGTGTGACATGGCAGCACAGAGCCAAGGGGCCATTGTGACACTGTGGGGCTGAATGGAAGCAAGAAGTCCATGGTGACAGTCTGGGTCCTGCTGGAACCACAGAGGCCACTGGGACACTGCAGGGCCTTGTGGAACCAAGGGGCCATTGTGCCACTGTGGAACCAAGGAGACCATTGGGAGAGCGTGGGGACAATGGAATCAAGTGGGCATTGCAGCTTGCAAGGACTCTGGGAACTGAGGGAACAATTGTGACACTGTGATGCCCCATGGAAACAAGGGTCCCTGGTGACACTGCAGGATCTTGTGTCACCAGGGCTCCATTGTGACATTGAAGGACCAAGGAATTTATTGTGGCAATCTGAGGCTTCATGGAGCCAAGAGGCCACTGTGACCCTGCAGGGCCTTGTGGAACCATGCAGGGCATTGTGACAGAGCAGAACCTGGTGTCATGATGGGGCCATTGTGACACTGCCATGGAACCAAGGGGCCAGTGCTGCTCCTCAGGGATTCCTGGAATGAAAGAAACATATTGGACACCGTGATGGTCCTTGGGACCAAGAGGCCATTGTGACCCTGTGGAACCAAGGAGAGCATTGCTGCACTGCCAGACCTCATGGAACCAAGGATCCATTGTGACACTGCAGGGTCTTGGGGGACCGCCGTGCCATTGTGACACTGTTGGGCCCAAGGATCCAAGGGACTTTGTGACACCAAGGGGTCCCATGGAACCAAAGGGACATTGTCAAACTGGGAGGCCTCATGGAATCATGGAGACCATTGTGACACTCTGGGGCCTCATGGAACTGTAGTGACACCAAGTTGTCTGGGAGAGTTTATCTGCTGGAGGGTAGGAGGGCTCTGCACAGAGACCTGGACAGGCTGGATCCAGTGCCCAAATCCAACAAGGTGAGGTTTGACAAGTCCAAGTGCTGGGTCCTGCACTTTGGCCACAACAAGCCCTGCAGTGCTGCAGGCTGGGGACAGAGTGGCTGGACAGCAGCCAGGCAGAAAGGGACCTGCAGGGACTGATGGACAGAAGGCTGGACATGAGCCAGCAGTGTGCCCAGGTGGGCAAAAAAGCCAATGGCTCCTGGCCTGGATCAGGAATGGTGTGGCCAGCAGGAGCAGGGCAGGGATTCTTCCCCTGTACTCAGCACTGCTTGGGCAGCACCTTGAGTGCTGTGTCCAGTTCGGGGCCCCCAATTTAGGAAGGACATGGAGGGGCTGGAGTGTGTCCAGAGAAGGGCAACAAGGCTCGTAAGGGGTCTGGAACACAAGTCTTGTGAGCAGTGGCTGAGGGAGCTAGGGTTGTTTATCCTGGAGAAGAGGAGGCTCAGGGGAGACAAGGGAGTGTCAGGGCACAGGTTAGACTTGATGATCTCCAAGGTCTTTTCCAACTTTCTTGCTTCTGGGATTCTCTGAAATTCCCCATGGAGCAGTTGCAGGAGGAGCCCTGGGCCTCCTCTTCAGGAGCTCCAGCAGCCCAGGTCCCTCAGCTTCTCCTGGGCAGCCCCAAAGCCCATCCTGTCAGTCCTGCAGAGCCTCTACAGCTCCTCCTCACTGCCCAGAACAGGGAGCCCCAGAGCCAGACACAGCAGACCAGATGTGCCCCCCTGGCCTGGGGTGCCTCTGGCAAGGGAGCAGCAGGAGGCACTGCAGGAGCCTGCAGACAATTCCTGCAGCCCTTGTAGGATGATCCTGCTGCCCAAGGGACATTCCCATGGGGCCAAATCAGGAACTGCAAAGGGGAGTGGGGCCAGAGAGGAAAGGGCAAACAAGGATGGGCTGTTTGCAGGGCAGGGAACAGGGGTGGGCAATAGGAAGAAATTTGTATCAGGAAGAGGAAAGAAAGCAAAGGTGGCACAAAGGAAATGCTGAGGGCAGTTTGGGGGTGGCTGGCAGGCAGCCCTGGCTCTGAGCAACAGCGTCTGCAGTGGCACAGGAAACTCCCAGCAGATGAGAACTAATTTTCTGGCTGACTGCAGAGGCCAGGACAAAGCTGAGTGGTTTCCCTGGTGTCCCCCAGCCCTTGCTGGACCCAGGGCCTGATGGCATTTGTGCTCCCTCAGGTTCATGTCCCCACACCAACAGCATGGGGGTGCTCCCCCTGCTGTGTGCAATGCAAACAGGGGCTGCTGAGCCAGTGCTGCCGTGTCTGTGCCTGCAAGGATGGGGCACCTGTGTGAGCTGGGGGAGAGGCCAGGGCTGCAGAGGGGGGATGTTGTTGGCAGCTCCATGAGGACGCTCTGGGACGCTGCCCTGGTCTGTCCAGCGCACTGGGGATGGATCAGCCCCTGCTCTGCTGCTCATTCTCGTCTGCCCCAGGGCCCTTGCAGAGCCCAGGGCCACCAGGGCAGCGGGGCAGGGCCACGGCAGCAGCACTGGCAACACCAAGTGCTGCTGCTGCTGGGAACAGCTGCTGGGCCAGCACTGATCTGCCCCCAGCTCTGCACACAGACATTGCTGCTGCAGATCCAGAGAAGGCAACAAAAAGGGGCATCTCTGCAGAAAACTCTGCAGAGAGATCCTTTAGTTCCTTTATAGCCACCGAGAGCATAGCCCCTCATTGACACAGTCTGTAGCCACAGGGAAGATGGAGAGAAAAAAAATGTGAAATTGCACAAAAAATGACATTTCTTTAGGGATAATATTGAAAAAGTAAATCAAAGAAAAAGAACCTCCAAGAGCAAATCAAGAAAAAATATCAAAGATTACTTTTATTACAAGGCATTTGCAGAAATTGGCCATCAGTTTAATGTTTCTGAAATCCAGTGATCAGTCTCCACACTGCAGCCTTGAGCTCCTGGTTCCTCAGGCTGTAGATGAGGGGGTTCAGGGCTGAAGGCACCACGGAGTACAGAACTGACACTGCCAGATCCATGGATGGAGAGGAGATGGAGGGGGGCTTCAGGTAGGTAAAAAATGAGGTGCTGATAAACAGGGAGAAGACAGCCAGGTGAGGGAGGCAGGTGGAAAAGGCTTTGTGCCATCCCTGCTCAGAGGGGATCCTCAGCACAGCCCTGATGATCTGCACATAGGAGAAAACAATGAACACAAAACCAACAAATCCAAAATATGCACTAACAGCAATGAGCCCAAGTTCCCTGAGGTTTGAGTTGGAGCAAGAGAGCTTGAGGATCTGTGGGATTTCACAGAAGAACTGGCCCAGGGCATTGCCATGGCACAGGGGCAGGGAAAATGTATTGGCTGTGTGCATGAGAGCATTGAGAAAGGCACTGGCCCAGGCAGCTGCTGCCATGTGGGCACAAGCTCTGCTGCCCAGGAGGGTCCCGTAGTGCAGGGGTTTGCAGATGGACACGTAGCGGTCGTAGCTCATGACGGTCAGGAGGGAAAGCTCTGCTCCCATAAAGAATAGAAAGAAAAAGACCTGAGCAGCACATCCTGTGTAGGAGATGTTCCTGGTGTCCCAGAGGGAATTGTGCATGGCTTTGGGGACAGTGGTGCAGATGGAGCCCAGGTCAGTGAGGGCCAGGTTGAGCAGGAAGAAGAACATGGGCGTGTGCAGGTGGTGGCCGCAGGCTACGGCGCTGATGATGAGGCCGTTGCCCAGGAGGGCAGCCAGGGAGATGCCCAGCAAGAGGCAGAAGTGCAGGAGCTGCAGCTGCCGTGTGTCTGCCAATGCCAGCAGGAGGAAGTGCCTGATGGAGCTGCTGTTGGACATTTGCATTATCTTGACATGGGAATCTGTAAAAAAAAAAAAAAAATTATGGTTGGGTTTGAGAGGACTTTAAAAATCCCAGCACAGTCTGGGGGCACTTTTCCCCCACTGCTTGCCCAGGGCTCTGCTGCCTGGAGCTGTCCCTGCCAGCAGCTGCTTCCCTGTGCCCAGGGCTGGGCCCTGCCAGTGCTGCCAGAGCCCAGCCCAGCCCTGGGGGCTCAGCTCTGCCCTGCAGACCCCTCCCAGCTCAGGCACTGCCCAGGGGCAGCTCTGGCTCTGCAGGCTCTGATGGCAACATCAGACCAACCCTGAGGCGGTTGGAAAAATGACACTGATACTGCCTCTGAGGGGCCCTGTGCTGATTTCTGTTACTGTCTGGTTTAGTACGATCTGAGAATTATTTTTTTTTCTCGACCTGAGCTGGGAGATGATTGTGTATGTGCAATTTCCCATCCAAGCACAAGACAGCAGTAGATTAAAAAAACACCATTTTCCTTTTTATGTAGTCTCTGCTTTGCTGCGGTCCCTGTATAATCTACTTGGAAATGTTCTGCAGTTAAATGCCATGCTGGGAGCAGTCCTGAACAATGCAGAATTCTCCCCACACAAGGAGAACTCGTCCAAGCCTTACCAGCTGCCTCCTCCCACCCAGACCTTGTCCCCCAGCACGGGAAGCAGCTGCCAGGGCTGGCTGAGAGCTGTCCCTGGCAGGCAGCAGAGTCCCTGCCCCAGCACAGCACCCTGGGCTGCAGGACCCTGCTCTGCAAGACAGTCCTGGGCACCCGTGGCTGCTCTGCACAAGAGACAATCAGAGAATGTACTCACAGGGTCTGTAGGCATTGGGATGTTCCAGCTTTAGGAGATGGCTCCAGGAGCTGCAGCTGCATTGTCCTGCAGCCAGAGATTTCTGTGCCAAGGGCTGGCAGTGATTCTGCCCCAGGCACTTCTCAGCACCTTCCCAGCCCTGACTGATTGAAGCTCTCTGTGCCTCTGTGCTGTGCCTGGGGTGGCTGCAGGCAGTGCCCCAGCCCTGCTGGGCTGGCAGGAGAAAAGCTGCTCATCAAGAGAAATGTGCTTTTGAAGCTCTTCTTGCTGCCTCTGGGCCAGAAGCCCAGCCCAGCTCAGCAGCACAGACACAGCAGAAGGACTTTAATGAGCCTCTGGGGCTTTGTGCTCAGGCCCTGAACATCAGTCCCTGAGAGGGAGCTGAAGAAGCCTCTCCAGAACTCCAGGGCAGAATCCAACTCCAAAGTTTCTTGGACTTTTAATGGGTCCCAGTGAGGGACACGACTGAGAATGTGTCCCCGGGCCCCAGGCAGAGCAGAAAACTGGAGGCAGTGATGACAGGTGGGGACAAAGAGAAGCCAAGTCTTCGTGCCTTGGGGCCTGGGGACTCTATCCTGAGGCACTGGGGTCCCCTGGCACAGCCCCAGCCAGGCTGGGCACTGTCAGCCCCTTGTCCTGCCCTCAGCATCCCCCCTAGCCCACACCCCAGTGGCCTCAAGGATCTGCTGGAAGGAGTCCCTGGGGTGCCTTGCTCAGGAATGGCCCTGGGGGCTCCTGAATGCTCCCTGCAGGGACTGCAGGTTTTTCAAAGGACTTTGGGTTTGGTTTTTGGCTTGGAGTTTCTGAGAGGTTTGTTCAATCATGACTTCCAATTATCTGCTGTAATTAGTCCCTGGAGAGGCTTTGTCTTTTGCAGCATTACATGGGACTCATTAGCACTTCAAGGTACTTCAGTGTTTTTAAGGTACTTGGTGTTTCCCTTTTGATACAGACTCCATGAGAAAGATTGTGCAGTCACAGCCTCCAATTACCTGCTTTAATTAAGCCCTGGAGAGGCTTTATCATTAATGAGAGTCCGTGGGGCTATCAATGCTTCAAGGTACTTCAGTTATTTTAAAGTATTTAGTGTTTCCCTTTTCATACAAACTGTATGAGAGGTCTGTGCAATCATGACCCCAATTATCTGCTTTAATGAGTCCCTTGAGAGCTTTGTATTGACACTCAGTGGAGCTCATTAATACCTTTAGGTACTCAAGGTTTTTTAAGGTACTTTGGACTTTCCCTTCCACACTGAGTCTCTGAGAGGTTTTTATGCTATCCTGGCCTCCAGTTCTCTCCTCCAAGGAGTCCATGAGGAGCCTGTGTTGAGGATGGACCTCAGTGGGACCCGTTCATGCCTTGAGAAACTTTGGGCTTTCTTCTGACTTCGACTCCTGGAAAGGTTTGTGCAATCTCCTCTCAGGCCCTGAGGTTCCAGGGCTCAGCTCCAAATGCACCACAAGGCTCATTAGGATCAGGCAAGTCCTGACAAACCATGGCTCTGCCTTGATTTCCCTCTGCTCTAGTTCAGTGCAACAGGAAGGTTTCCTTTTACAGTTATGGAGAAATATTTCAATGAGCTACCAAGAAATATGTAATCCTGTTTTAAAGAGTGAATCTTGTTACTGTTCTCTTTAGAGAAGAGCTGATTGCAGCATTCTTTGATTGATATTGACGTAGGGCCGCTCCTGAAGGGGTCTGGCCAGATCAGTGAAGTTGTACTTTGAAGCTGACCCAGTGTGGACAACCTTGCCCCACATTCCCTAATCCCATGGGAGAAACAATTTTTATTTTCAAAAATTTAAATTTTTTTTTAAGACCTTATGAAAATACAACAGAAGATGGAACATAGAAAAGGATACAGAGCCAGGAACAAAGTGCTGGCTAGTCACTGTGTGCTCATCTACAAAATGGATGTTCTGTCTTTTATACCTCTAGCCCCTCCCAAAACCCTGTCAATTGACTTCTTCTTCACTGTCCAGTGGTGGAGATCACTGTCTTACACCTTGATTGGAGGTCAGGTGCTGTCATAGTAACAAGCCAACCCTCCCAAATGCCCTGACTACTGAGGCCATCCTGTGATAACAATGCAAGGGGAAGGGGAAGGATAACTATACATCTAAAAAACTTCTCTTAACATATATTTAATATTCACCCCTTAACTGTGAAAGTCAACTGTAGAATTACTCACCTATAACACTCCCTCCTTTTCTTTTTCTCTAAGTCATTTTGCTCAAACAATTAAGTAAAACATTTTCTCTCTCTCTTGAATGAGTGATACCAGCATCTGTTGATGCAGGCAAAGACAGTGGGAACAGGAGAAAAAAAATCAGGTTTTCCTTAGACACACTTATTTGGAATGGACAAAAGGGCATCACAGAGGTCCAGTATGGCCTTGACACCCATCTACCATGCCAATGTGGGTGCTACTCATAGGCAGTTTACCTTAGGGGTGAGTACAGAGGCCAACTTGTTCCTGCCCTCCAGTCCTTGTTGAATTAAAAGACAACTGAGCAATGATAGAGGTCAGGTATGGCCTTTTGTCCCAACCGTACCATGCCTATGGATTGCTACCCACAGCAGGGCTGTGGAGTCTTCTTGGTAGCAAACAAAGGGGCCAACCCGGTCTTGCCCTCTATTCCTTGTCTTACTTCCTAAGGATGTTGTCCCATTACCTTTTACAGTCCCTTCTGTACTTCCCCTCAACAGATGCTGGTAATTCTCACCCACTAAAACAGGAAGACAGTTCTTGAGGTGGTTGGTGGAAGCTTGACTCTACTTTTTGGGCGTCTTGCTGTTTTTCTGGTTGTCTCTCAGTCTCTGCTTGAGAGTCAATCTTTTTTCTCCCAGCCTAGATGTTATAGTCCATTCTTTGGGTTCTTCTTCTGGCCTTTGACTCTGTTGCCATGAGTCCATCCCCGCTCTGCAGTTCGCACGTCTGATTCGGTGGTGAGCAGTACCTGAAAGGGACCTTCCCACTGAGGAGTTAGAGGCTTATCTCTCCATGACTTAATCATCACCCAATTCCCGAGATTAATATTATGGATTCTGAAATCCAGGGTGATAGTTTGAGGAATTGCCCCTTTATGTCTTAGCCCTTCTAAGGTTTGTGCTATGGACATAACTTATTTCTTGGCATTGGCTTCCCCTTCCTCATGGGCGGCAGCCTTCTGGGGTGAGGTCAGGAAGGGTAACCCAAACATCATTTCATAGGGTGACACCCCCAGATCTGACTGGGCTTGGGTTCTAATTCTTAATAAGGCCAAAGGGAGACATTTTACCCATGACATTTGGGTTTCAATCATTAGCTTAACTAGAGCTCTTTTAAGAGTTTGATTCATTCTCTCAACCTGAAAGAACTCTGTGGATACCATGGAGTGTGTAATTCCCATTTTATTCCCAGGGCCTGAACAACTTTCTGCAATATCTTCAATGTGAAATGAGTTCCCCAGTCGGAATCAATCCTGTTGGCCATTCCATATCGGGGACTGATTGATTCTAGAAGTGTTTTACTCACAACACTGGCATTGGCTTTCACAGTGGGTACCACCTCTATCCAATGAGTCACGTGATCCACTATCACTGGCAAAAACTTCCGCTGTTGTACCTGAGAAAGCTCGGTAAGTCTACTTGGATAATTGGAAATGGTCCTAAGGGTAGTTCTCGTCCGCCTCTGGGTGTTTTCCTCATGACTTTCTTATTTGCTTGTTGACATATCACAAACATATGAGCCTTTTCCACTGAATTCCTGCAGTGAAGAGCTCTAGAAAGTAGGGGCCTCTGGAAAAGTAAAATTCATCATCAACCTCCAAGTGGCTGAGAACCAATGAACAGAAATGGGCACAGTTTTGTGGCTGCCCCAGCTCTGAGATGGGCCCTGGGCCTGGAGCAGGAGCAGCTCTTGAGGGCCCCAAGGCCGGGGCTCTTGTGCTGCCCTGGGCAGATGGGATGGCAGCAGGGACTGCAGAGCTCTCAGCACCTCAGGCAGAGCAGAGCAGGGCAGCCAGGGAGCCTCCTTTGGCCTTGGCCAAGCACCTTCCCCCATGGCTGGGGCTGAGTCCTGTGGCAGCTGCAGCTGCTGCTGTGCCCTTGCCAGGGGCTGAGGCCGTGGGGCAGTGCCCAGAGCAGCCTGGCCTGAGCAGAGCTGTGGGGCCAGAGCCGGCTGGGCTGGGCTGGGGAGAGGCCCTTGGTGCTGCCCAGAGCTCAGGGCAGCTGGCAGAGCTTGTAGGGAGCTGGGCTGGGCTCAGAGAGCCTGGCCCAGAAACCATCAGTGTCCGTCTCAGCCTGGCTGGGCATGCAGGGGCCAAGAAGAGAAGCCCAGAGTCTGCAAATTCTCTGTGGGAGCTGAGCTTGTGACACCCTGAGCCCTGCCAAGTGCTGGGGCTGCACCTCCAGTTCCAGAAGAGATGTGACAGATGGGAACAGAGACCAATAATTCCGGCTGCATTCTATATTGTGTTTGCTTATCCAGGTGACCTTGAGCTGCATGTAGATGAGGTGTTTTGCATCAGATAACACTGGGAAAGTGATAAGAATAATATTTTTAGCTGAAAATAATACTTCACACATAATACACAATAAGAAAGAAAAGACACATAATCAGAAGAGCATCTGAGTTTTTAAGAGCGTGAGACTCATTGATGTCCCAGCAGTCAAACCTTTTCAAATACTTTCCTCATGGCTTCCTTGAGATGAGAGGTGACCACCAGAGGCCAAGGCCAGCCAGAGCTCTCTGTCCTGGCAGCCTTTGTCTGGGAGAACCCTTGCATACAGGGAATTTTCAAGGGGAGTATCAATTTTGGCTGTGGGCACCTGGAAGGACAAATGGTTCTTTTCCATAGGAAGGAAAGCACTGGGCTCCAGTTCTCCAGAGGCTGATGAGAGGCAGCCCTCAGCATTCCAAGATCAGCTGGACCTGTCAGGTGGGCCCTGGGTGGCCAAGCTAGCCAGACCTGTTCCATGTTCCCTTGGTTTCATGGCGCTCTGCTGTGTCACAATGTTCTCCTTGCTTCTGAAATGTCACCCTGGCCCCTTGCTTCCAAGAGGCCCTGCAGGGTCACAGAGGCCATTTGGTTCCACAAGGCCCTGAAATGCAGCACTGGCCTCTTGGTTCCACAAAGCCCTGCTGCTTCATACTGGTCCCTTGGGACCATGCGGCCCAACAGAGCCACGATGATGTCCTTGGCTCCCCGAGGCCCCACAGTGTCACAATGGTCCCTTGGATCCATGAGGCCCTGAAGTGTCATCATGGTTCCACAGGAAGGAAAGCAGGAAGGAAAGCATGGAGCCCCAGTCTTCCAGGAGCTGATAAACAGCAGCCACTAGAGGCCAAGTCCAGCCAGATCTGTCTGTCCTGGCAGCTTTCATCTGGGAGCAACAGAATAAATATCTTGTATTAGAGATATAAATATTCTGTATCCCAGATATATGGGATTTGGGGGAAGAATCCCAGTTTCAGCCCATGAACACCTGGATGAGAAGGGCAGTTCTTTCCCTCAGGAAGGAAAGGACAGAGCCCCAGTGTCTCAAGGACAGATTGAAGGCGACCACCAGAGGCCAAATTGAGCCAGGCCTGTCTGTCCTTGCAGCTTTTGTCTGGGAGAAACCCTTGCATGTAGACAATTTTGGAGAAGTACCAATTTTGTCCAGAGCTGTGGGCAGAGGCTGAGGGAGCTGGGCTGGTCCACCCTGGAGCAGGGAAGGCTGATGGGCTCCTCAAACCCAGCCTGGCAGTGCCAGCCAGGAGGGGATGGAGAACACAGAGCCAGGCTCTTCAATGGGGGCTGGTGGGAGGCAAAAGCCAATGGGTGGAAGGGGAAAGAGGGGAGATCAGCCAGGGCATGAGGAGATGAAATGAGTCAGGCTGGGTTCAGCATTTCCTCAACACCAAGAGCAGCCTGACCTCCCTTCTCCATCCACCACTGACAGCTTTGCAAATCAGGAATTGTTCAAGCTGTTCTGTCCTCACTCCAGGACGAGAATCCTGATACAAGAACATAATTGTGTTTATATCTATCACAGAACCACGTTTGTGTGAAATAAATTTTAGTATGGAAATCACTTGAGGATGTTGGACTCATCAGACACTGCTGGGACGTTGCACATGGCTCAGGGAAGAGTTTGTAATTGTGTGATTGTTATTTTAATTGTGTGATTGTTATTAAATTATATCCTGTTCAACTTTGGTCTGTTGGGTAGGTCCAGTGTGGGCTGGAGGGAACTCAGATTTGCACAAGGCTGCTCTGAGTGCCAGGGCTTGGATGGGGGAAATGGTGGGATGGGGGTAAGGACAGAGTTTGACTGATTGATTGTCAGACATGAAGGGTCTTAATTTTCATATCCATTCAAAGGTCATGAGGAGGAACTTGGATTCAGTGTCAATTGGAGATTGCACATATCAATGAATTACTGGTGGAAAAAAAAAAATTACAAGACCTAAAAAATATTTTCTTGCTGTCTTTTTAATCTCAGGGTATTCACATTGAATAGGCTTCTGAAATCTGACTAATCAACCACAAAAGATTTGAACACATAAATCAAATTATTCCCAGGAGCTTGGCTTGTTAAGGTGTTCTGAATGTCAATGAGTCCTGGGACACTGAATTCCTGCACTGAAGAGCTGAAGGCTGAACAAGCCTCTGGAGCAGGAAAATTCAGCAGCAGCCTCCAAGGTGCTGAGGATGTCAGCAGCCCCCACTGAGGCCATCCCTGCCCAGAGACCGTGGGGGAATGGGCAGACAAGGAGAGCGTCCCTGGGGCTGGGGCAGCACAACTCAGAGGCACCAGCGGCTCCAGCTGGGAAATGGAGTGTGGAATGGGGCTGGGAAAGCCCTGCCTGGGCTGTGCCAAGGAGGACAGAAAAACCCTGACAACCATTCCCCAAAAAAATCCCTCAATGAGACATTTAAAAGGAATTACAATTATTCGTGCACTCTGAGTTGGATGTACTGGAGAAATACTAACAAGAGATTCTTAGGAGCTCAAAACAAGTAAACAGTCTTTATTGCGAACTTCAGGAATGCAGAAACTTTGGCAAAAGGTTTAATACAACATTCAATCAACAGAAACACTTCTCAAAGCATTACCTTGGCCTATTCCACTTCAAAAACTCTAAGCATGTTCAATGTAATGTTAATCAAAATTTGCAAGAAGAGGGAATTAGAAAGAGAGAAAGACATAAAAGGTACAGAGGAGCACACACAGAGCTACCAACTCCTGGATTCCAGCACTGTTCAGATGGAAATTCCAAGAGGAGGCAGTATCAAGATGTGTGCTTGCCTTGTGGTCAGCCTTCAATACCCCTTGGTCTTCCTGGGCCCTTCCCCCAGGTGGGCCTTGGGCTCATTTGGTCCCTCAGGAGCTGGGCTGGGGCTGCAGAGGTGGCTGTGGAGCATTGCCTGTGCTGTGCCAGGGACTGGCAGCCACTGCTGGGCTGGCATAGAGGCTCTGGGGGAATTGGGGTTCCAGGGCAGGGTAGGGCTGGGGTTCCATGGCAGGGCAAAGCTGGACCTGCCCCTTCCTCCCCCAGACATGAAATGTTTTGAGCCAACAATCTCCTGCAGTTTGTCACAACAGGCAATGATGGAGATGGAACCCGAATTTGGCCATGGGCACCTGGCCAAGAAGGATAGTTCCTTTCCATAGGAAGGAAAGCACGGAGCCTTCCCCAGAGTTTTGGGGCCAGATGAAAGGTGACCCTTGTGAAACCACTGCCAGACAGACTTGTCCTGGCAATATTGCTGTGGGAACAATGCCTGGATATAAGGAAATTTGGTGGTGAAAGCCCAGTTCTGGCCATGGGTGCCTGGAGGAGGACAGTTCTTTTCCATAGGAAGGAAAGCACAGAGCCCCAGTGTTTCAGTAGCAGATGAGAAGAGACCCTCAACATGCCAAGGTCATCTGGACCAGTCAGGTGGCCCATGGGAGACCAAACCAGGCAGACCTGCTCTGAGTTCCCTTGGTTTTGTGGGGCCCTGAGGTGTCACAAGGGTGTCTTGATTCCATGGGGTCCCACAGTGTCACAATGGCCCCCAGGTTCCTGAAGGTCCCGCAGTGTCACAATGGTCCCAACGATTCTATGAGCCCTTGCAGTGTCACAATGGTCTCTGTGGTTCCACAGGCCCCACAATGTCATATGACTCCTCTGTTCTGTGAGCCCTGCACTCTCGCAATGGACCTTTGGACCATGGGGGTTTGTGGTGTCACAATGGTCTCCTTTGGCGCCACAGTGTCACAATGGATCATTGATGACAGGAGACGACTCTGTGTCACCCTGGAGCTTTGGTTCCATGCAGCCCTGCAGTGTCACAATGGTCCTGCTTTGTTTCTTAATGTCACAATGGACCACTGAGGACAGAAGGCCTCGCAATGTCACAAAGGCCCCTTGGTTCCATGAGGCCTCACAGTGTCACAATGGTCTCCTTGGTCTCACAAGGCCCCACAGTGTCACAATGATCTCCTTGGTTCCATGGGTCCCCTCAGTGTCGCAATGGCTTCCTAGTTCCATGAGTCTGTGAAGTGAGTTAATGGTCTTTCCATGGTTCCATGAGGCCTTCCAATGGCACACTGGACCTTTGGTTCCATGGAATCTCACAGTGTCACAATGGCCCCTTGGTTCCATGACACCCCAAAGTGCCATAATGGTCTCCGGGGTTCCATGAGGCCCAGCAATGTCACAAGGGCCCCTTGGTTTGATGAGGCTTTTCAGTGTCACAATGACCCCTACATTCCATGGATTCACACAGCGTCAGTACAGTCTCCTTGGTTCCATGAGGCCCAGCAATGTCACAGTGCTCTCCATGATCCATGAGGCCCCACAGTGTCACAATGGTCCCTTGGTGTCACAGGGCCCCACAATGTCACAATGGTCCCTTGGTTCCATGAGCCCTGTGCTGCTGCATTCCCCCCTCCCCTTCTCACGCCACCCTGCCAGCTCAGAAATGCTCCTTGGGGCTTGGCCTTGGCCAAAAGCCCCTGGGCTCAGCTCCCCTGCAGCTCATCACAAACACTGTCTGCTCCAGGCACTGCTGCTGCCCAACCAGCTCCTGGTTCCTTTAGCAGCAGCCCTGGGAACTGTTTTTGTTCCCTCCGTGGCACAACATCCCTGTTCTCACACTGCCAAAGAAAGCTGTGGATGCCAAGTGCAGCCAGGATGAGCCATTGCTGGGACTGAAGCCCCTCTCTTGGGGCCCTGCACACAGCGCTCCAAAAGGAGCCCTTGGAGCTCTCCTGGGCCAGCGACTCCCTCTGAGTGGGGCCTCTCCCAGCCGGGAACTCTCCCATTTGCTGCACTCGGGGATCCTGAACAACGATGGAGCCTGGGCTGATCCCCCCACTCTTCGAGGCTCAGCCCTTTGCCCTTTGCTGGGGAGATGCCAAATGTAGGAGTGACGGGGGTCACGCACGGTAGGGACGGACAGAGATGAGATCTCTTTGAAGCCAAGTCATATAACTTGTTGTTTATTACAAAGGGCGTGGGTGCAGGGCCCTGTTGCGAGCTGCCAGCCGCAGCTCGGAGCAGGGCCAAGAGAAGAGAGGCTTAAGTGTAAGAGAGTCAACGGCAAAAGTTTAAGAGCGGAGAGCATGTAGAAAGGAGGGGGTGAAGAAGTGCAGAGGGAAGACAAAGAGACAAAGAAAGAAAAGGGTGCCAAGAGGACCGCGAGAGCGGGCAAAGAGATAAGGGAGAAGAGAGATAAGAAAACGCCAAAAGAGAGCGAAAAGAGAGCGAAGCTCCCGTTACAATACAATAAATCATCTTCAGTGTTGAATATGCAGATTCTCAATAACCAATCTTCTACAGCATGCATATCTTATCACATTTCCTCACAACCTATAAGAATCACTACATTACCATACTATGCTTACGTGGTAAACCATAAATCTTTTTCTTTGGGCCCTATCTGCCTAGCTGCAGGGTCTGCTCTGACCCTTGGACCTGCCTGCTTGCAGAGGGTATTGTTTCATCAAGAGGGGATTACCTTCGGCTGGCCACACCATTGTTTTCCAGTTGTTCAGTAACTAAGGGATCTCAAAACCTGCTTCCATTTCAATCTCGCATATAGTTTCTATATTCTCAAAATCTTTTGCCAGGCAATCATATTTATAAGGTTTTCCTGTTCCATCCTCACCAACACCTGAAGTCACATGTGATGCAAACACAAACAAATTCTAAACATGAAGAAACTGACAAGAGAATCAGTGATGGGGCAGTTCCAAGTTTCATTGGTTTCTGCACAGCTCCAGCTCAGCTGCTGGCAGGTTTCAATAAAAGAAAGAGGAAATTAGGCCCAATACAGATTATTAAAAGGAAAGGGAAACTCTGTGTAGCTGTCAAAATGTGACAGGGATGAAGAAAATAACAATTCTCACATTTGGCAAAGAACCCAAGCCTGGGAATTCAGGAGTTATTCCAGAATTGGCTACTTGAGCTGGGCTTCTTGTGGGACTTTTAGCAGCCTTGTGATCCTCACCGTGGAGTAAATGAGCCTTATCAGTCTCGCTGGTAACATTTCCCCCTTTCCTCCAGTGATTTTAACAAACTTTTCAAGGAAAGACAACAAAATATTTTCTTTTTGACTGGTCACTGACAACAGCCATTTTCCTCATCAGTTCTCCCATAAGTTGCTCAGAGGAAGCTGTGTCAAATTTTCCAAGAGTTCCACCAGAGAGAACCACAACCTCCTCAGAGGAAGGATCCATGCTGTTGTCAAAGGCACTTGTCATCAGACAAGAGTGCCCTGAACCCGCTGTGCCAAAATAATGTCACAATCTGGTTAAGAAAATTGTTAGACAGAATCCTCTGCCTCAATTAAGGTGCTAACAAGACCAAATCCAAAATGGATTTTATTGAACAGTAAATGTGAGGTAGAGAGAGAGATGGAAAGAAAGAGAAAAGGGGGGAGAGTAAGGGAGTGACAGGGACAGAGACCTCACCTGGAGCAGGCCAAGTGTGACATTGTCCTCTGTGTGTGGCCTTCCCAGGGTGGGGGTTTTACACCTGAGCCAGTTTGGGTAAGGGGGGTGGTGTTCACCCCCTGAGCAGGGATTACCCCACTGTTTCAGCTTGCCATGCAAGATGTAACCAAATGCAGGTTTTCAATCCCCATCTTCATCAACTGCTATAAAAAGGCAGGGCAGGGTTCTTTATCTCTTCCATGACTCACCCCTGATAATGCCCTCCAGGGGAGATATCTTCTGCTAATGGGCCATTGAGTGTCACTGCAGGACTGATAAAATTCCATCATCCCATTGTGGGATGCTCCGCCCAGGGGGAGGATCTAAGCATTCCTACCTGGATATAAGCTGAGGCTTTTAACACCAGGAGCAGCTTGCCTACTGGATTCCCAGAGGACAAGAGCTCCATAACCACCACTGGACCTTCAGCGGAAGACCAGACCTTTCTCCAGGATCACTGCTCTGACAGAATCACCTTCAGAATCACTCCAATAGAATTGCAGCCACCATTTACTGGGACTGCTGCCATCACCCTGACCAAGAGGGTGTCAGGGTATATCCTGACTCTGTCAGTTTAAGGCAGTGTTTCTGTATCATTTGCATCTTTGATCTTAATTTTCTTTTAAATTGTAATTCTGACTTTGACTCTCCCCCAGGTTTGCCTTAAAACCAGTAGAAAATACACTGCACGCCCTTTGTTTTCTTCCCAGAACAGGATTTCCCATTCCCAAGACTTTATTTGATGGAGGAGGAGGCTGCCAGGAACAGGAAGGAACCTCAAGACACCCGGGCAGGTGAGGAGGAAGTCAGTGCCCTTTTCCCCCTCTCTCCAGCTCCATCTCCCAGGCCAGCACAGACCCCAGCTGCAGGACAACCCTGCTGCCAACCCCGTCCTGCTGGGGATGCACTGGGGGGACCTCCTTCCCCTTCCCTGTGGCACGGAGGCAAATCCCATCCTTTCCTTGTCCTTCCTTCCCCAGGGAAGGAACTGAGAATGGAGTCTACAGAGGAAAAATCTCCATGGCAGAACCTCATGGAAAAGGCCATTTTGAGTGACTCCACAGTGCAGAATTCCAATGGGGAGGAAAATCCCCAGAGATCCTGCAGGAGGAGGGGCTCCAAACCCAGCTCACTGTGCTCTGAGGAGGAAACACCCACCCTGAGCCAGGAAGGTGGACAGAGCTCAAGCCAGGGCTCGGAGCTGGTGGTCCATGAGCAGCTTCATGATGTGGAGAAGCCCTACAAATTCTTGGAGTGTGGGAAGAGCTTCAGGCAGAGCAGCACCCTGATCAGCCACAAGATGATCCACACTGGGGAATGGCTTTACGAGTGTCGGGAAAGTGGGAAGGGCTTCAGCTCCAGCCCTGCCCTTGTCATACACCAACGCATCCACACTGGGGAGAGGCCCTACGAGTGTCCTGAGTGTCAGAAGAGGTTTCAGACCAGCTCTGATCTCCTCCTGCACCAGCGCATTCACACAGAGGAGAGGCCCTTCCACTGCCCCGACTGTGGGAAGGGCTTCAAGCGCAACTTCACCCTCATCACCCACCAGCGCATCCACACAGGGGAGAGGCCCTATGAGTGTCCCCGGTGTGGGAAGAGCTTCACCCAGATCTCTGTCTTAACAAGACACCAACAGAGGCACTTGTAAGGGAAGGCCTGGCAATGCCCCAATGCAAGAGGACTTTTGTGCACTTTTTGTGACTTGTGCAATGCTTTTTGGATTCATAATGTCTATTGGGGTGAAGGTTTGTATGCATTTCTGGTCCCTAGGGTTTTTTGAGATTTTAATACCTCTATGGTCCCTAGGTTTATTTTCTTATTCAGAAATAGGTTTAGTATTGCCCCTAATAAGTAGTTTTTATATCAGAGGAGCAGTGACCAGAATAGCTATCCTGATGGGTTTGGTGGCAATAATGTGCAAGAAGTTTACAAACATGCTAGGGTCTGCTCCAGGTATGAATGGTTCATGGCTATGGTTATGCATCCAGTTTGTTGCAGGAGGAGCAGGAGGGAATGAGGTTTTCAGCCTCTGCTTTTCTTCTTCTCCTATGAATCAGTTGCATCACTAGTGAAGGATGTTCAGTTTCCCCTCAATGTTAAAGAAACCATCTTCCTGGTATTCGATCTGGTAACCTTCCTCTATACAGCCTGCTGCTTCTCTAGAATGAGGGCTGAGATTTCTAGACGGGCTGATGAGACCCCTGACTCAGGAGTAAACCCCAATGTGGAAAATCCTAAGCGGTGTGCGAAATGAAAGGATATGGGCCAAATCCTGAAGGAATTCTCTGACCCTATAGTGTGGGATTTTCCCCATGAACAAATTCAGAACCCAGCTGAGGTGGGGAAATATCTGAAAGAGAAGTACCAGGATGAGCCTAAGGAGAGGAAGGTCATTGCAGTGAGCTGGGCCCTTATCGCACACTGCTAGATATTCTAGGGCAGCAGACAGAGGCAGGGGAGCAGGGAGATAAATCAGCAACTGTCCGGTGACTCAGGCTGCAGCTAACACTCCAGGCTCGAAGGCAGCAGCTAAACCCATGGCTGTTGCTACCAGCACTAGAAGTGGGAAATGCACAGCCAAGACCAATCGACCAGTGGATGATGATGATGATGATGATGATGAAGGAGAAGGAACCTCAGTGCCTCCTGACGTAAAGTCAGGAGTCAAAGCAGCAGGTGCAAGATCAGATGCCAATACTGAGTCCTTCTCTCTGAAGGACCTTCGTGGCCTACGGAAGGATTACACTCGAAGGTCTGATGAATCCATAATTAGTTGGCTGGTCCGTCTCTGGGATGCTGCAGGCGAGGCTACCGTTTTGGATGGCACTGAAGCCAGGCATTTGGGATCCCTGTCACAGGATACTGTCATAGACCAAGGAATGATGAGGGGGGCTAACTCTCACAGCCTCTGGGAACGGGTCCTAAGAAGTGTAGCAGAAAGATACCTGTGTGCAGACGATCTCTATATGCAGCAGACTCAGTGGAAGACAATAGAGCAAGGGATCCAACGCCTGAGAGAAATGGCCGTGGCCGAGATTATCTTCTCAGATGATGTAACAACTAGGAACCCAGACTTAGTACCATGCACGTCTGTGATGTGGCGAAAACTCGTACGACTTGGGCCACAAGAATATGCCTCTGCCTTAGCCATCATGAAGAGGGATGAGAGGGGTGAGACTGTGCTTGACATGGCAAGGAAGCTCCGAGCATATGCAGATGCTGTACATGGCCCGACACATGCCAGAATCGCAGCGGTAGAAACACGTCTGCAGAACTTAGAGGATAAGATAGAGGAGAACCATAAGAAGCTTAGAGAGGAGATTAAAGAGGACCTTCTCCAAATTTCAGCAGTACAGATCCGAGGTTCCGGTATCCAAGGCAGACTTTTCCCAGATGGTGAGAGAAGATACACCCACGAGCTGAGCTGTGGTTTTACCTGCGTGATTGTGGGGAAAACATGAGAAGGTGGGATAGGAAACCTACTGCTGTTCTGGCACGACGGGTGCGTGAACTGAAGGAAGCCACCAGGAGGAAAGCAGCTCCAGTTGCCCGTAGCCGAACGGCCAGGTATGATGATGATGACATGTCTGACCCCCTCGAAGGAACATCCAAAACATACACCCAGGGAAAGAATGATAACCAGGCTTAGAGGGGCCCTGCCTCTAGCCAGGTGGAGGCCAGGGAAAATCGTGTCTTCTGGTCTGTGTGGATTCGTTGGCCTGGCACATTGGAACCACAAGAGTACAAAGCTTTGGTCGATACTGGTGCGCAATGCCCATTAATCCCATCAAGACATGTGGGGACAGAGTCTGTTTCTATTGCTGGTGTGACAGGGGGATCCCAGGATTTCACTTTGGTGGAAGCTGATGTGAGCCTAACGGGAAATGAATGGAAGAAGCATCCTAATGTGACTGGCCCAGAGGCCCCATGTATTTTGGGCATAGACTACCTTCGAAGTGGGTACTTCAAAGACCCAAAAGGACTCAGACGGGCATTTGGAATAGCTGCTGTAGAGACAGAGGGCATCCAGCAATTGAACACCTTGCCTGGGTTGTCTGAGAATCCATCTGCAGTAGGATGCCTGACGGGAGAAGAGCAACGAGTGCCAATTGCCACTTCCATAGTGCATCGACGGCAGTATAGGACCACTCGAGATGCTGTGATCCCCATCCATAAGATGATCCGAGAGCTGGAGAGCCAAGGGGTGGTCAGCAAGACCCACTCACCCTTCAACAGCCCCATTTGGCCTGTGCGAAAATCTGAAGGAGAATGGAGATTGACTGTGGACTATTGTGCATTGAATGAAGTGACTCCACCCCTGAGTGCTGCCGTGCCAGACATATTAGAACTCCAGTATGAGCTTGAGTCCAAGCAGCCAAGTGGTACACCACTATTGATACTGCCAATGCATTTTTCTCCATTCCTCTGGCCACAGAATGCAGGCCTCAGTTTGCTTTCGTATGGAGGGGAGTGCAACATACCTGGAACCGACTGCCCCAGGGGTGGAAGCACAGCCCCGCCATCTGCCATGGACTGATCCAGGCTGCACTGGAAAAGGGTGAGGCTCCAGAACATCTGCAGTATATTGATGGCATCATTGTGTGGGGAAACACAGCTGCGGAAGTGTTTGAGAAAGGGAAGGAAATCATCCAGATCCTCCTGGGAGCTGGTTTCGCCATTAAAAAGAGCAAAGTAAAGGGACCTGCTCTTGAGATTCAATTTCTGGGAGTGAAGTGGCAAGATGGATGGCGTCAGATTCCTACAGATGTCATCAACAAGATCACAGCAATGTCTCCACCCACCAATAAGAAAGAGACACAAACTTTCTTGGGTGCAATAGGCTTTTGGAGGAGGCATATTCCTGAGTACAGTCAGATCGTGAGCCCTCTGTACCTGGTCATCCGCACGAAGAACAATTTCCAGTGGGGCCCTGAGCAGCAACAAGCCTTTGTCCAGATCAAGCAGGAGATTGCTCATGCAGTAGCCCTTGGCCCAGTCAGGACAGGACCAGAGGTGAAGAATGTGCTCTACTCTGCAGCTGGGAACCATGGCTTGTCCTGAAGCCTTTGACAGAAGGTGCCTAAGGAGACTCGGGATCGACCACTGGGATTTTGGAGTCGAAGCTACAGAGGGTCTGAAGCCAAATACACTCCAACAGAGAAAGAAATCCTGGCCGCCTGTGAAGGAGTCCAAGCTGCCTCGGAGGTAATAGGCACTGAAGCACAACTCCTCCTGGCACCCCGACTACCGGTACTGGGATGAATGTTCAAAGGCAAGGTTCCTTCCACTCACCATGCCACCAGTGCTACATGGAGCAAGTGGATTGCTCTCATCACTCAGCGCGCCCGTATAGGTAAACTGAATCGCCCTGGGATTTTGGAGGTCATTACAAATTGGCCCGAAGGTGAGAATTTTGGTGTCACAGATGAAGAGGAACAAGATCCAGTGACATGTGCTGAAGAGGCTCCTCCCTATAACCAACTGCCCCCAGAGGAAACACGCTACGCTCTTTTCACTGATGGTTCCTGTGGCATCGTAGGGATGAACCGGAAGTGGAAAGCAGCCGTATGCAGCCCCACACGACAGGTGGCACAAGCTACCGAAGGAGAAGGTGGATCAAGCCAACTTGCTGAACTCAAAGCTGTTCAACTGGCCCTAGACATTGCTGAGAGAGAGAAGTGGCCAAAGCTCTACCTCTACACTGATTCATGGATGGTAGCCAATGCTCTGTGGGGATGGCTGGAGAGGTGGAAAAGGCTAACTGGCAATGTAGAGGGAAACCAATTTGGGGTGCTGATGAGTGGAAAAACATTGCTACCAGGGTAGGGAGGCTACCTGTCAAAGTCTGCCATGTAGATGCCCATGTACCCAAGAGTAGGGCCAATGAGGAGCACCAAAACAATGAGCAGGTAGACCAAGCTGCAAAGATAGGGGTGTCCAAAATAGACCTAGACTGGGAACATAAGGGAGAGTTATTCCTAGCTCGATGGGCCCATGATGCCTCAGGCCACCAGGGCAGAGATGCCACCTCTAAGTGGGCACGAGACCGAGGGGTGGATCTAACCATGGACAGTATTTCTCAGGTTATCCATGACTGTGAGACGTGTGCTGCCATCAAGCAGGCCAAGCGAGTGAAGCCCCTCTGGTACGGTGGGCGGTGGTCCAAGTACAAGTATGGGGAGGCCTGGCAGATTGATTACATCACACTGCCCCAGACACGCCAGGGTAAGCGCTACGTGCTGACCATGGTGGAGGCCACCACTGGATGGTTGGCCCCTACCATGCACCAGCTGCAGGAAAAGTGGAGAGGTACAATGGACTACTAAAAACCCAGCTGAAAGCTTTGGGTGGGGGATCTTTCAAGAATTGGGAGCAGCATCTGGCAAAAGTCACCTGGTTAGTTAACATCCGAGGTTCCACCAACCGAGCAGGTCCTGCCCAGTCTGAGTGCCTCTCCTGAATGTAATAGAAGGGGACAAAGTCCCAGTGGTACATATCAGAGGTTTGTTAGGGAAGACTGTGTGGATCAATTCTGCCTCGAGTACAGACAAACCCATTCGTGGAGTTGTCTTTGCTCAGGGACCAGGTTGCACATGGTGGATAATGCAAAGAGATGGAACAACACGATGTGTACCTCAGGGAGATCTGATTGTGGGGTAAGAATGATATGGGGATAAGGGGTGGAATGTCCTGGGGTGACGTTATGATGCTTGTATATCCCCATTCATCTGTTCTGTGCCTTTAAGAAGAGTGGCTCTGAAGAGTGGAAGTTTTGTTTGGGTTTCTCTTATCAGGGACACAGAGGAGAGCGGTACATACGGCTGTTTTTTCACTTCCAGCTTCAGCTTGCTGCTTTTGCTTGCTCTCTTTTTCTGCTCTTGCTTCTGCTCTGCTTTCTGCCTCTGCTTATTAGCTAGTTCTAGCTAAACAGTCCACATTGCTTCCTGGACTGTTTCTCCTCTCCTGTTCCTGTGACCATCTCGAACCTGCTCCGGACTGGGACCCGGGAACACCGAAGGTTCGGCTGCAGCAGCTGCCCCAGCACTGGAGGGATTGAGAACAGAGCAACCACCCCTGAAAGAGACTTTCTGATTTTGCCATCTTTCTCAGAGCGGTGTCATCGGGTATTGTTCATTTTGTGTGCTGGAGGGTGCAGGGACAGTCAAATAAACAGGTTCTTTCCACCTCTCTCCGAGGAATTTTTTCCCGGACTGGTTGGGGGGAGGGGCCGTGTGGGTTTCGCTTTCTGGAGGGGTCCTCCTTTGCAGATTCTTTAACAAATTTGCCCTAAACCAGGACACCATGGCAATGGGCTGTGGCTGCAGGCCTGAGCTGGTGTCCATGGCAGCCACCCCTGGCATGGGGTCTCCATGGAGCTGCTGAGGGACTGAGCATAGCAACAGGGGGCTGGTGATTGTTGCCATGGAAACTGACCATAGCAACAGGGGGTTTGTGATGGTTGCCATGGAAACAGACCATAGCAACAGGGGGCTGGTAATGGTTGCCTGCTAAGGATCAAATTTGTCAGAGGCACTCAGAGGGGTTCCATGGGGACTTTCCATGAGTCTCCAGGCTGTTCCAATGCTGGAATGTCCAGGCAGGAACAGGGGCCCCATGGAGACCTTCTAGGTGTTTCTGGGATGGTAAAGAGCCCTGTGGTCAGAGGCAGTCACAGCCATTCCATGGTGACATCCCAGGGCACCTTGGGCTGCAAAGGCACCGATCTGTCACAGGCACTCACAGGGGCTCCACGGTGACATCCCAGGAGTCCCCAGGCTGCCTAAGAGCTGGGATGTCCCAGACACTCGAAGGGGATCCTGTCATGGGCACAGAGGGAGCTTCAGGCAAAAGCTTTATTTCTTTATTAGAGAAACTCCTCCTGAGACCTGAGGTGCAGAAAGTACACCCAACTGCCACCATGGATCCTCAAACCTTTGCAGGGCTCCTAGACTGCTGAAATTTCTTCTAAGAGAGGAGACTGGGAACAGCTGGATCCAATCCCAGCCCAATAATTTGTCAAAGGTTTATGTGTAAAAGATTGGAAAGGGGGAATTGAACTTAAACGCTATTTGTCCCACAGGATTAATGATGGAATAACAGATACATTTATATAAATACAGCTCTGATTGATTCTGATCATGATCGGACAGAAAGATTTTATACTGAGTTATTTAGTCTACAGTTCAGGAGCTTTATCAATTATTAGAATATAGTGCTCTAGGAAGCAATTTTGAAGTCAACAGATCGGTCTATGACATCAGAGAGTTTGTTGTGGAATTCACTGAGCAGCTACAGCATCGCAGAGGGGATTCTGTGACATCACAGAGCAGGCTGTGGCACCATGGCATGGCTGGATGACATCATAGAGCTGGCTGTGAGGTTCAAAGTATGTGCTGTGACATTAAAGAGTGCCAGTATGACATCACAGAAAAGGTCTTGTGGCATCACTGAGGAGTTTGTGACATCACAAAGCTGTCTGTGACATCATAGTGTGAGGCAATAGACCAGACTCTGCCATCACTGGGGGTGGCTCTGTGACATCAGAGATTGGTTGTGACATCACAGAGACTTCTGTGACATCATAGAGCAGATGTAGCACATCATAGGGTGACATCCCATAGATAGCTGTGTGAGATCACAGGGGCTGTGTGACAACCCAGAGTGGGCCGTGACATCACTGGTGGCTGTGTGACATTGCAAAAGAGCTGTGTGGCATCACATCTCTTTTGATGCCACACAGGGGCTGTGACATCACAGGGGCTGTGACGTCATAAGGGCAGTGTGACATCACAGGGGCAGTGCGAGGTCACTGGGGAGGTCACTCTGCCCCGGCCCCCCTCACAGTTCCCCCCAGAGCAGTCCAACCCTGCTCGTGCACAGTGGGGTCCCCTGTCCTCCCAGGTCCCCCCGCCCCCGGCCCCACAGCCTCCCCCAGTGGATGCTCCACGAGATCGACCCGAGAGCCTGACATGGGGACGGGGGGCGGGGCCCTGGGGGTGGCACAGGCGGACAGGGACCCCCCGGCAGCGTCCCCATGTCCCCCAGGGCCAGAGCCTGGGCCACGGCTCCTTCACCCTGTTACGAACGAGGCCTTGAGAGCACTGAAAAAATCCCTGGCAAGGGATCAGCAAAAACCAGGTTTAATATTAAGGGACAGCAGCACAAAGTTCATTGGCAAGAGTCACTCTGCTCCTGAGTGGACACTTCTGGCACACCAAGGAAACAAAACAACCACAAAACCAAACCAAATGCAGGCAATCAGACCAGAAATGAACCGACAACTGTCCCTGTGTGTGTGTGTGACCCAAGGACAGTGAGGGCAAGGATAAAAGGAATATGCCGAAAAGGTCAACAGAACTCAAACTTAACAGGACTTAGCTGATACCTTTAACTTTAACTGATACCTTCAACTTCACAACTTAGAAAATAACAGAGCTTAACAGTATTTAACCTAACTTATAAACTATTACTTAGCAATGTAACAGAGGAATAACACTTAACAATATTCCACTTAACTTATATTAAACATAACAACTTAGTAAAAGAAGAACTCTTAGCAACATTTAACTTATCTTAAACCTTGCGACTTAACCTAACTTACAGGCCTGACAGACTCAGCTATCCAAGGCAATAAAACCCTCAGAGAGCAGCATTTCTGCCACATTTCCCCAGCACAGGCACTCCTGTGTGCACACAGACACCAAGATTCAGTGCAAGGCACCTGGGAAAAATTCCCCTGAGGGCAGGAAATGCTCACTGTGGATGCTTTGGCATCTCCCCAGAAAGTGAAGGGTTGAGCCTGGAGGAGTTGGGGGATCAGCCCAGGTTCCGTCGTTGTTGGGGATCCCCGAGTGCAGCAAACGGGAGAGTTCCCGGCTGGGAGAGGCCCCACTCAGAGGGAGTCGCTGGCCCGGGAGAGCTCCAAGGGCTCTTTTTGGAGCGCTGTTTGCAGGGCCCCAGGAGAGGGGCTTCAGTCCCAGCAATGGCTCATCCTGGCCGCACTTGGCACCAACAACTTTCTTTGGCAGTGTGAGAACAGGGATGTTGTGCCACTGAGGGAACAGAAACAGTTCCCAGGGCTGCTGCTAAAGGAACCAGGCGCTGGTTGGGAAGCAGCAGTGCCTGGAGCAGACAGTGTTTGTGATGAGCTGCAGGGGAGCTGAGCCCAGGGGCTTTTGGCCAAGGCTGAGCCCCAAGGAGCATTTCTCAGCTGGCAGGGCGGCCTGAGAAAGGGAGAGGGGGGAATGCAGCAGCACAGGGCCCATGGAACCAAGGGACCATTGTGACACTGTGGGGTCTTGTGAGACCAAGGGACCATTGTGACACTGTGGGGCCTCATGGAATCATCGTCAGCACTGTGACTTTGCTGGGCCTCATGGAACCAAGGGAATCTACTGACACTGTGTGGCTCCATGGAGTGTAGAGATCATTGTGACACTGAGTGGCCCCATCAAACCAAGGGTCCATTGTGACACCAAGGGGCCTCATGGCACCATGGAGACCATTGTGACACTTTGGCGTGTCATGGGACCTTGGGGCCATTGTGACACTGCAAGACTCCATGGAGCCAAAGGTCCAATATGACATTGCAGGGCCTCATGAAACCATGGGGAGACCATTAAGACACTTCACAGCCTCATGGAACCAGGGAGCCATTATGGCACTGTGGGGCCCCACAAAACCAAGGGAACAAAGAACAGCTCTGTCTGGTTTGGCCTCCCAGGGACCATCTGACTGGTCCAACTGACCTTGGCATGTTGAGGGTCTCTTCTCTGCTGCTGCTGAAACACTGGGGCTCCATGTTTTCCTTCCTATGGAAATGATCTCTCCTCCTCCAAGCACGCATGACCAGAATTGGGATTTCACCTCCTAATTTCCTTATATCCAGTGATTGTTCCAATAGGAATATTGCCAGGAGAAGTCTGTCTTGCAGTGGTTTCACAAGGGTCACTTCCCATCTCTCCTCAAACCAATGGGGAAGGCTCCATGCCTTCCTTCCCATGGAAAAGAACTGTCCTGCTTCTCCAGGTGCCTATAGCCAAGATTGGGCTCCCACCTCCAAAATTCCCATAATCCAAAGACTACTCCCAGACAAAATCTGCCATTCCTGACAACTCTGGCTGGCCTTGGCTTAGTCAGTCTCTCACCCGCCTTTCAAACCTTAGGCTCTGTGCTTTCCTTCCTATTAAAAAGAACTGTCCTGCACCTCTAGGAACCCATGGCCAGAATTGGGATTTCACCTCCAACATGCCCTATTATGATAGACTGGAGGAAATTGTTGGCTTGAAACATTTCATGTGTAGGGGAGGAAGGGGCAGGTCCAGCTCTGCCCTGCCCTGGAACCCCAATCCCCCCAGAGCCTCTATCCCAGCACAGCAGTGTCTGCCAGTCCCTGGCACAGCACAGGCAATGCTCCACAGCCACCTCTGCAGCCCCAGCCCAGCTACTGAGGGACCAAATGACCCACAGTCCCACCTGGGGGAAGGGCCCAGGGAGACCAAGGGGAATTGAAGGCTGACCACAAGGCAAGCACACATCTTGAACCTACCTCCTCTTGGAATTTCCATCTTACCAGGGCTGGAATCCAGGAGCTGGTACCTGTGTATGTGCTTCTCTGGATCTTTTATGCCTTTCTCTCTTTCTGTGCTTTTTCTATTTCTGTGCTCCTGCAAATATTGAGTAACTTAAAATTGAACACGCTTAGAGTTTGTGAAGTTGAATGGGCCAAGTCAATGCTTTCAGAAGTGTTTATTTTGACTGATTATCTGTTGTAGTTTGACCTAAGAAGAATTTTAAAAAGTAAGACAAAACTTTTTGTGTAACTGACAATCTGTTAAACCACTAAGATACTGAACAGGCCTCTGTTAAACACAAATGTTAAACACAAAAAATCCCAGGAACCTCCTCTTTCTTTTCCAGTCAGCAAAGAAGCAGTGGGCCCTGGCCCTGGCCCCCATCTCAACCAAACCAAACCAAACCAAACCAAACCAAACCAAGCAACCCTGCTGTGGGCTGAGCCCCTTTCCTCCTCCCCAGGCTGCCCCTCCTCCCCATCGGCCCCATTCTAACCAAACCAAACCCCAACAACTACCAAACAGGAAAACAAAAAAGGGTACAAAACCCCAACCAAAACAAAGCCAGCCACAGCTATTAAAATCTTACCATCAAGTCCCTTTCCTCCAACACAACTCAAACCAAAAACTCCTACAAACCACAGCCCAGAAAAAATAACCCTACAACTAAAAACTTAAACACAAAAAAAAAAGTCAAAAACAAACCATAAAACCAATCCTAACACAGCCAAACCACAACTTCCACCACAACTTACTGGCAGGTCAGGTGTCAGTCCTTTCAAAACGTAAATCCTCCCTTGAGTATAGGAAAAAAGCAAAATATAAGCATATAAAAAACAATATGAAACCATCATAGTCATTAAAAAAGAAAATTAATCCCAAATAAAAAAATAAGAAACATTACCTAAATCTTAAAACTATAATCCTCTTATAAACTATAAAGAAAATACTCTTTTTATTTAAAACAAAAAAAACTATTAAAAATATTTTCAAAATAATACCAAACAAAAACCTCCATACTAAAATAAAAAAATGTTAAAATAACTGGAATTTCATCAAAAGTTTAAACAGGAACAAAAGTCCAGTATCCTCAAGAGAAAATCTCTATTCCCAGAGATAAAAATAATTTTAAAAGTAAATAATAAAAACTTTTACCTTTAAACAACTCATCTTTTAAACAATACCCCATAAGTCAACATGGCCCATCAGCAAACTGTAAAAAAGCTTGTAGCAATAAAAATGACTTCACAATAACTAACTTCTGCCAGCAACTGCTATCCATGACCAAATAAAGAACCACAAAAACCCTATTTTTTCCTCTTGTAAAAAAATCTCCATATGCTTAACACGAAAACTTCTCTCTCAAGGTAATCTAATAAAAAGACTACTCTAGAAATAGTAAACTAACTAGAAATTTCAAGTTTAGTTTCTCCAATTATCAGTAAAAAGTTGTAAAGACAAAAAAAGTGTAATAAAGACTTTATTTTAATTCTTTCTACTTTTTTCTTTTTTAAACTGCTTTTAATAAAATTCATTTATACCTTATTAAAATTTTAGGCCTACTTTACCTTTCTTGTAATCCTATCTTACAACAAAATACATACATAAATAATTACCCAACAATAAAACCCACCACACTCACAAATCCATTAATTAAGAAATCTCAAAATTAGAAAAATCTTGAATTAACAAACCAAAACCACTACAAAGTCATAAAGAACCTTTTGCCAAAGTTTCTCTGCTTTTGTAAAGTTACCAGTAAAGGCTGTTTTGTTGTTTTGAGCTCCTGAGAATCTCCTGTTGGTATTTCTCCGGGGAGTCCAATTCACAGTACACAAACAATTCTAATTCACTTCAAATGTCTCAGTGAGAGATTTGTTTCAGGGATGGGAGTCAGGGCTTGTCTGTCCTGCTTGGCACAGCCCAGGCAGGGCTTTCCCAGCCACATTCCACACTCCATTTCCCAGCTGGAGCCGCTGGTGCCTCTGAGTTGTGCTGCCCCAGCCCCAGGGACGCTCTCCTTGTCTGCCCATTCCCCCACGGTCTCTGGGCAGGGATGACCTCAGTGGGGGCTGCTGACATCCTCAGCACCTTGGAGGCTGCTGCTGAATTTTCCTGCTCCAGAGGCTTGTTCAGCCTTCAGCTCTTCAGTGCAGGAATTCAGTGTCCCAGGGCTCATTAACATTCAGAACACCTTAAGAACCCAAGCCTCTGGAGTTTGATTTAAGTGTTGATTGTATTTAGGTGTTCAAATATTTGTGGTTAATTTGATAGATTTCAGTAGTGTGTTCTAAGTGAATGCATGATATTTAAAAAGACAGTGAGAAAAGATTTTTTAGGTCCTGTTAGGGACTTCTTCCTGTTCATAAATCAGTCTGTGCAGTCTCCTATTGACACTGAATCCAAGTAGCTCCTCATTCAGTTGTAATAGATATGAAAATCAAGACCCTTCATGGCTGACAGTCAATCAGACTCTGTCCCTACCCCCACCCCACCATTTCCCCCACCCAAGCCCTGGCACTCAGAGCAGCCTTGTGCAAATCTGAGCTCCCTCCAGCCCAGGCTGCACCTGCAGCTTTCAGCTCCTTGGCTCCAACTCCCACCTGCTTTCCTTGGAGAAGGATCTGCCCAAGACACAGAGGGATGTTCATTTCTTGTCAGCCAACAAAGCCAAGGGAAGTCACAGCTCCATCAAATGCAAAAGTCATTCCTTTGTTGGGTATTAAATCCACATTCTACAGCAGACAGCCTGAGAGCAATGGAAAACACCTTCTGTGCCCAGCACAGATCCCAAGGTCCCCCCAAACCCTCCCTGCCCCAGTTCTGCCCAGATTTGCTCTTTGCATACACGAGTCACACACTGAAGTCAGGATCTCCCTCCATGCCCAGAGGGAGGAAAAGAGAGAACGGGGACAAAGAGCTCTCCTGTGCAGAGCCAAAGTCCAAGTGCCTCTGCAGTGGGAACCACAACTCATCAGGTTTGTGTCCTTTGGGCTTAGGGACTGGTGATACTCAGAGGCACAGAAAGGTTTCTTGCCAACAAACACTAGTTGAATATTTGAACAGTTTAACAACCATCACAGCTCTTTCCTCAGCTCTCTGTGATGTTGCAGCGGCATCTGACATGTCCACCATCCCCAAGGGATTTCTGTACAGGAACAGTTTTAGACAAAGACATAAGGTAATTCTGTGATAGATAAAAACACAATTAAGATGATATTTATTATATATTTATTTGAACTTCAGAAATATTGGGCAATTTCTTCCAGCTCAAAGCATGAAGGCAGTCAGTTGAGAAGCACTTGAATGAGCAGAGAGCATCTAGAGGAGGAAATCAGAGAGCAGTAGAAGTACATAGATCCACCTGCTGTAAAGGAAGAGATGTCCTTAGACATGGCCATTTCAACAGAAGAGCTGAAAACACCTGAAGGAAAATGGAGAGGAAGTAATAAAGAAAATATTGGTCACACCAGTAGAAGGCAAGATCAGTATTTTTCCTCCTGACATCTGTACACCTCCAGGAAATTCCTGTTCCTGATGGGAAAACTGTGCCATTTCTTAACAGTACTCAAATGACCCAGATAATAAAGATTTGCTTGTATATTATGAAACTAACAGATAATAAAAGCTGTGCCCCTATCCAGGCAGACATCAGTTGTGTGCCCATGAACAGCCAGTTCCACTTGTGCCCTGAGGTGCCCAGCTGGGATTGGATCACTCAGAGAGCACTTGAGGGAGAACAGAGCACCTTGTAAGCTGCAGGTCCCTGACAGCCCTGAAGGGCCCCTGTCCCATCAACATCTGCTCTGCTCCAGTCTGAAATAGGGCCCAGCATGGTGCCGGGATCATCAGAGAGCTGAGGTGTGTGCTGGAATTCAATGCCCTCCCCATCCCGCAGCAGCCCTGCATTTCCCTCCTGCAGCCTTGGTCTCCAGCACAGCCATGGAGGCTCTCTGGGCTCTGGACTGTTGCTGCAGCCCCCAAGGGCAGCTGAGCTCTGCCTTTGGCACAGTCAGGCCTGGCCAGCACAGGCCATGCTCAGCAATTGCTTGTGTGTGCCTGGCCTTGCTGTCAGCCACAGCAGTGGCTGCATGGCCCCTTTGTGGCCCTGTGCTGGCCCAGCCATGGTGGCCCAGCCCCTGTGCAGGCCCAGCCCAGGCCAGGAGCATTGCGGCTGGGAACGGCCCCTGTGCCGTGGTGCCCACAGCAGCCTTGGGGCTCTGTGCCCCATGGCCTCTCTGCTGGGCAGCCTCTGCCAGCTCCTGCAGAGCCCGTGGCACCTGTGGGCCTTCACAGACAACCCTGACCCAGGCTCTGTGGCCTCTGGGACAGCAGAGAGGCAGCCAGGGCTGGCCATGGCTGGGAACAGGCCGTGAGCCCCACAGGAGAATGGAGCTGGGCCACAGCCAAACTCAGCCCAGGCCAAAGCTGGGCTCAGCAGCCAGGGCTGCCAATGCATGGGCACAGAGGCTGGTGCTGACAAATGTCCTGGGCCCCCTCCCTGCTCTGTCCATGCCACCAAGGGCACAGAGCAGCCTCCTCTCTGGGCCACTTGCCTGTTTGCAATGCCTTGCACAGGCGCTGGCCCTGCCCCACAAGGCCTGGCCTGAGTCCTGCCCCTGCACGCTCAGCCAGGCTGAGATGGACACTGATGGTTTCTGGGCCAGGCTCTCTGAGCCCAGCCCAGCTCCCTGCAAGCTCTGCCAGCTGCCCTGAGCTCTGGGCAGCACCAAGGGCCTCTCCCCAGCCCAGCCCAGCCGGCTCTGGCCCCACAGCTCTGCTCAGGCCAGGCTGCTCTGGGCACTGCCCCACGGCCTCAGCCCCTGGCAAGGGCACAGCAGCAGCTGCAGCTGCCACAGGACTCAGCCCCAGCCATGGGGGAAGGTGCTTGGGCAAAGCCAAAGGAGGCTCCCTGGCTGCCCTACTGCCCTCGGGCTGAGGTGCTGAGAGCTCTGCAGCCCCTGCTGCCATCCCATCTGCCCAGGGCAGCACAAAAGCCCTGGCCTTGGGGCCCTCAAGGGCTGCTCCTGCTCCACGTCCAGAGCCCATGCCAAAGCTGGGGCAGCCACAAAGCTGTGCCCATTTCTGTTCATTGCTGCTCTGCTGGGGATGGATCCTCAGCCACTTGGAGGTTGCTGATGAATTTTACTCCTCCAGAGGCCTCTTCTTTCTTGAGCTACTCAGTTGAGGAATTCAGTGAAAAAGGCTATTAAACATTTGTTTAAAACATTTAAACAAGAAAACCCCCCTGGAAAATTTGAAGTTTTCAATTGTTCTGCGGTTAATTAGTCAGATTTCAGAGGTATATTTAAAGTGAATATGGTATATTGAAAACTAAGCAGAGAGAACTGGTTTTGTCCAGTTTTCTTTTCTTGTTTATAGATTGGTATCAGCAATGTCCAGTTGATATTGACCCCTAACCCCTTCAAATGCAGTCTGAATAGATATGAAAATCATGACCCTTCATGGCTGACAATCAATCACACTTTGTTCCTACCCCCACCCTGCCATTTCCCTCACCCAACCCCTGGCACTCAGAGCAGCTGAGGAATGGAGTCACATCCAGGGGTGTCCCCAGGGCTCAGAATTGGGGCCCGGTCAGTTCAATCTCTTTATTGCTGATCTGGATGAGGCCATCAAGGGCACCATCAGTCAGTTCCCAGGTGAGCCCAAGCTGGGTGGGAGTGTGGCTGTGCTGGAGGGCAGGAAGCTCTGCAGAGGGATCTGGACAGGCTGGAGCCATCCATGGGCCCAGGACAATTGAATGAGGTTCACCAAGGCCAGCGGACAAGCCCTGCCCTGGGCTCACAATCAGGCTCCAAATCCCTGGCTGTGCCCTGCCCCGATCCCCACAGCCTGTCCTGTATCCTTCATCCCTGCATTGCCAGGGACTTTGTGGGACAAGGGAGCTCTGCTCTGAATATGGAGGGAGGTGCAAGTGCCACCATTGGAGTGGGAAGCACAACTCATCAAGTTTGTGTCCTTTGGGGATCAGGAACTGGTGAGACTCAGAGGCACAGAAAGTTTCTCTTCATGGCAAACCGACCCAAGTTGAGCAGGAAACAATTTAATAACAATCACGCTCTTCCCTGAGCTATGTGCAATGTCTAAGCAGCATCTGATGTTCAATATCCACAAGGGATTTCCATACTAAAATAAATTTCAGGCAAACGGTGTTTTGTGATGGGTATAAACACAATTAAGTTCTTGTATCAGCATGCTCATCGTTGAGTGGGGGCAAAACAGCTCAAAGAATTCCTGATTTGCAGAGCTGACAGCGGTGGATGGAGAAGGGACTCAGGCTGCTCTTGGTGTTGAGGAAATGCTGAAAGCAGCCTGACTCATTTAATCTCCTCATGCCCTGGCTGATCTCCCCTCTTTCCCCTTCCACTCATTGGCTTTTGTCTCCCACCAGCACCCCCGGTAAAGAGCCCGGCTCTGTGTTCTCCATCCCCTCCTGGCTGGCACTGCCGGGCTGGCATGAGGAGCCCCTCAGCCTTCCCTGCTCCAGGCTGGACCAGCCCAGCTCCCTCAGCCTCTGCTCACAGCCCAAGGGCTCCAGCCCCACCTTGGAGGCCCTTCCCAGACCCTGCTCCAGCTGCCAGACATCTTTCCTGCCCTGAGGAACCCAACCCAGGCCACAGGGACCTGGATAATCCCCATCCTTGCTGTCCTGGTCACACAGCCCTGGCCCCTTGTCCCCATGTCAGGCTCTGGGGTGGATCCTGTGGAACATCCTTTGGTGGAGGCTGTGGCTCCAGGTGGTCTGGGGGGATCCCAGGGGACAGGGATCCTGCTTGGCATGAACAGCATTGGACTTGTTGGGAGAAACTGTGAGGGGGAGCTGGGGCAGAGTGACCAAGCCAGTGACCTGACACAGCCCCTCTGGGATGTCACACAGCCCTGCTGGGATGCCACAGCCTGCTCTGTGATGTCACAGCCTGTGGAGAGCTTTAATGTGGAGAGCTTTATTAACAGTTGGTTAGCTGAGAAAGGCCATGCTGACATATTGCCACTGGTCAAGCTGAGAAATCAGCAGTCAGCAAGCTGAAAGGAGATGTCAGCAGCTTGCAATCAGTGGCCTTGCTGCAACATGGAGAAAGGGAGTAGAGATTAGTCCTGAATATCTCCTAAGAATATGTAGAAAGTATCAAAAGTAGGACCATAGGAATGTAAAAGTAGGTGTAACTGCTGATATGTAACTAACCAATCCTGAGCTCAACTTTTGCAATATGCATGAAGTTAATTACGAACTGTATTTAACCCGCTGTGCTGATCAATAAAATGGGGCCTGTGATGATCAAACTGATGTCCTGGTCTCCTTCCGTCGACATAATCTACCTGGAGTAAGAAGTGAATGCTGAGCAGCAGACTTTAAGGCAGGGAAGCCCTATGCCAAACCCTGAACCCCAGACAACGAAAGAACTCCAAACCTTCTTAGGCATGGCAGTGTAGTGCCAGCTGTGGGTTCATAATTGTGGACTGTTCTCCAGACCCCTCTATGCTCTTATTGCCAATGGGAACTGAGATCTCCAGTGGACAAGAGACACCACACGGGCCTTTCGCCAGCTAGAGAGTGCCCTCATGTCGGCTCCAGCTTTGAAACTTCCAGATGTAAGTAAAGCATTCTTTCTATTTTTCCATGCAAGGAATTGCTCTGGGAATATTGGCTCAAGACTTGGGTCCATACCGGAGGGCAGTTGCTTACCTCTCTAAGCAACTAGATGCAACAGCCAAAGGATGGCCAGGTTGCCTCAGAGCTGTAGCAGCAGTTGTGCTGAACATTCAAGAGGCACACAAGTTTATCCTGGGACTGTGCTAGTGTCCCACACAGTGTCTGTAGTACTGGAAGTAAAGGGTGGCCACTGGCTTTTCACCGGAGAGGTTTCTGAAATACCAGGCCATCATGGTAGAGCAAGATGATGGAGAGATAGTGGTGACTAATATTGTCAACCCAGCTTCTTTTCTCAGTGGAATCAAGGAGAAGCAGTACACCATGATTGCCTAGAGACCACTGAAGCTACCTACTCCAGCCGCCCAGACTTAAAGGACACTCCTCCGGACGATGCAGAGACCTGGTTCACTGACAAGAAAGCGACATTGCAAAGTTCACAGTGACTACCTGCAGAGAGGTAATAGAGTGTGGACCCTTACCAACAGGTACTTCTGCACAGGATGCTGAGATAAATGCATGGACCCATGCCTTAGAAACAGCAAAAGGCATTCAGAGTTGTGCATGCACATGGAGCCATCTGGAAGGAGAGGGGACTGCTGACCTCACAGGGAAAGAAGAGACAATCCAGCTGCTGGAAGCAGTTCGGCTACCTGAAAAAGCATATTAAGGCACACCAGAGAGTGAGCTTAAAATTGGAGGAAAGAAATGAGCTGGCGGATGGAGAGGCAAAGAAAGCAGCAAAGGGTGAGGTACAGATTTTCCTCGAAGGTAAGCCATAATACAATAATACTAATCAAAAGAGACGTGCAACTGCAAGGGGTGGGCTACCATTGAAAGAGAGCTAGTAATCCCCTCCCATTTTCGTGGTTACTAGTGAAGGAAGGGCACTAGAAAACACACTAGGGCCTAATTACTTAAAGCCTTTTATAGAGTGTGGCTCCTTTCTCAAAATGACCGAGGCTGCGAGTGATACAGAGTGCACTGGAATGAAGTGTTGACTTTGAAGTAGTAATCCCCACAGGCTTTCTAGAACACACATCTGATTGAAAGGACTGTTGTATCATTGTCAGGAATCTATATGCCACTATCACTCAGGTGAGCTGATAATGTGATCCTTGCCTCCAGACTAACCTCAAAATACCCCCGGGCCAAAACTTGGTCAGACTGGGAGAGGCCATGGGCCTGTATAGCAGTGGCAAATCAACTTTTCAGAACTCCCAAGGAAAGGGGGGTATCAGTATTTACTGGTATTAATAGATACATTTTCAGGGTGGCCAGAAACATTCCCCACCAGAACTGTCAAAGCTCAAGAGGTGACCAGATCATTTTTACAAGAGATAATACCACGCTTCAGAGTTCCAGCCACAATATCCTCAGATAAAGAATCACCTTTCATTTCCAAAATAGTGCAACAGATTAGTAGCCATCTGGGCATAGATTAAGAACTTCACACCCCATACTGCCCCCAATCAAGCGGCCAGGGGGAAAGAATGAATCATTTGATTAAGCAGCAAATCATAAGACTGGGGCAAGAAGCTCTTCCACTAGCACTATTGCAAATTCAAACTAAACCTTTTGAGCTAAAAGAATGCTGAATCCTTTTGGAATGCCTTATAGAAGACAATAGAATACAAGGGGAATGTCCAGAATGTCCACTTACATGGTGGCATTAAGCAAACAGCTCAGAGTAATTGAGAAACTTGTGGCTGGAACTCGGAGCAGGGAGTTGGATAGCCTGGGGTTGATGTATATGTTAAGTCTCTTACAGAGAAGACTTCGGAACCACAGTGGGAGAGACCACTGCAAGTACCTCTCACCACCTTCACTGCAATCAAAATCAAGGAGCAGAATGCTGGATCCATCACTCTCGGGTGAAGAAGGCCCAGAAGCCCCTTCAGGAGTGACACCAGGAGACAATGAACTGAGACTAAAACTTATTCGGGCAAAATGAGTATATTGCGGTCGGGAGTAGCTCATACTTTAGTGTACAGAATTGTTTTGTATGGAATTATAACTGAAGTTTTAGAACTAGAGAGTACCTCTACCCAAAGCAATGCTGAATGGCCTTGGTCCCTGGCATTTAATCAGTATACTAGATCCATAGGAAAACCTTCTGAGATAAAGAAGGTTTATATTAAACATATCTACTGTAGTAATCCACAAGAATCAAGTATGTGAGGAGTAAGAATAGCAAGAACAGGAGCTGTGAACACTTCAAGGAATCTGAAGCGAAGAAATCAAAGTAAAGTGCTTAGTCATCAAAAGGATGGCTTATGAGAGACCAGATGTAATTAGTGTCTGAACCTCCCCTGGTGTATATGAACACCAGGAAGTCTGTGATAACCTAAGTGAATCAGACAGTTGGTGTAATTTCACCCTGATACAGCCTGTAGGCAATGAATTTAGGCTCTTCTCTCAAGATTTCCCCTCCATTATCTTCTGCCCTGAACACAGTCCACAGCTTGATCTTAGCTAAGGGCAAGGTGGGTGACCAGGAGAGACATTCCTGCTTGCCACACATCTGGGAAATCAGGTGCTTTGGAGAGAGAGAGAGAAGTTAGATTCCCTGAAGTCTCTACATTTCAGAACAAACATCTGTCTCAAGTATGACCTAAACCTCTGTCAGATACACTTGTGAAGTGTGTCTGAATTTGTAGTAGGAGCCCAGCACATCCCTCTGGCAGGGAGGGATGATCATAGACAGAAAGCAGTTCCTGTTCCCCATAACAAACATCTAACTGGCATATTAGGGACAAGATTAGGAGTTTTAAATAGAATTGATTCAGAAATACTGATGAATAAACTGGCTGCTGCAGCAGGTAGCCTAACAAAATTGAAGCAGCCTTTATAGTAATCTCTACTGGCATTAGGAACTAGCCAGTGACAGATTTCAAAAGTACTGCCAAAGTAAAGAAGTATGAACAGGCCGGGGACCAAGACCACAAATTGATAGTAGAAGCACTTAGTATAGTTCAAGATAATGTGTCTTTAGCTTTCAGTTGTATACAAGCACAGTTATGGATACAAGCAACAGCAGCTCTGATCATATAGGAAAGGGGTGAAGGTAATTTTCCAGCTGAAATTCAGAAAATTGAATGGGATAATGCAATTGATTTTGAAAGGAAGTTTTAATCCTGGTGGATTATGGTGAATTTCACCTACGATCCTATTTCTAATGTGGCCACTGCCTTTGTGCTTACCATATGTAATGCCACTGTTTATGTTATCCATCCCATCATTGCCCTAAGATTAAACCATGAAGAAACAACACTCTATCCTTCAGAACATTGAGTGTGGGCACGAAAAGATGAATGAAAAGTGGCAGGTAGTAAACTTAGAATCCTGCATTACTAGAGAACAAATAGGATTCATTTGTGAAAGCAATACTGCTAATGCCCAGGATGTGTTTGGACACTGAACAGAGTATTTGTCACTTTGAAATTCATCCAGTCACTGACCAGAAAACTGTGCTCGTATATACTGGAAAGGGGTGTATGCTTGAGAACTGCTTGTGCTGCTGTACAAATTAATAGCGATGATGTTATTCTGTCTAGTAGAAACCATTCTAATCTCTGTATTTGTATTTGTAATTTTGTTAAGATTATTGGGTGTGATTTTTCGTATTTGGTACCAGTAACATCCCACCAGCTGATTACAGCCAATTACACAATGTATCACAGACTACCACCTACCCCTATCGGGGTGAACCTTACATTGGTAAAACAATTAATTAAGCACCAAGACCTATTAGAAGTCTTGAAAGAAATCCGAGAAAGTGGAAAGAAAACCTTAATTACTGTCCAACATGGTACAAAAGAAATAACCAGAGTTCTACAAAGAATAAAATACGGATAATCACTGGTGAGATGTGATCTTTAGGTGATCACCAACTGCAAATGGAATCTTTGATAAGTTGTGCCACCCTATTCTAGTTTTACTAATATTAGTTGGGATAAGCTTAGGATTATCTATTACATTGTTAATTTGGAACTGGAGAATGCTACAACGAATAGCTGTACTAACCTCTTTGTCAAATGTACATGGTAAAGCGCTAAAAGACACTTATTGTCGTGGAAATTTCCCTTAAGTAAAAGAATTTACTTATTTCCTAGGAAAGGGGGGAATGAGACAGAATATCCATCCTGAACTAGGTAAAGTGTCTGGGAGAGGTGAAGGGTCTGTGGAGCTAAAGCTGAAGGAGAGGCCGCGTCCCAGACACAGCAAGGAGACAGAGAAAGAAAAACAGAAAAAACACGAGGTCAATCTGCCCCCGACTTAGGAATTCCTTCGATAAAGAAGAATTAGTGCTAAATGTCATGTGGAATGAATATGCAGGAACTTAATTTGAAACTGTATGCATATGCATTTGGAAGGGGGGATAAAAAGGGGACTCGGAGTCTCCAGGGGCACGCATGCCCTTTTGGGGAGTCTTGCGTCCGGCGCGCGTCGTAATAAAGCATACCGGGCTTTACAACTTTTACAAGTTGTGAGGTTTCTTCTTTTCTCCGCAAAACAGCTGTGTGCAGAAGTGAATAGAGAAAAGCACTGGCCCAGGCAGCTGCTGCCATGTGGGCACAAGCTCTGCTGCCCAGGAGGGTCCCGTAGTGCAGGGGTTTGCAGATGGACACATAGCGGTCGTAGCACATGATGGTCAGGATGGAAAGCTCTGCTGAGATGAAGAACACAAAGAAAAAGAGCTGAGCAGCACATCCTGTGTAGGAGATGTTCCTGGTGTCCCAGAGGGAATTGTGCATGGCTTTGAGGACAGTGGTGCAGATGGAGCCCAGGTCGCTGAGGGCCAGGTTGAGGAGGAAGAAGAACATGGGCATGTGCAGGTGGTGGCCGCAGGCTACGGCGCTGATGATGAGGCCGTTGCCCAGGAGGGCAGCCAGGGAGATGCCCAGAAAGAGGCAGAATTGCAGGAGCTGCAGTTGCTGCGTGTCTGCCAATGGCAGCAGGAGGAAGTGCCTGATGGAGCTGCTGTTGGACATTTCCTATGGTCTCTTGGCATGGGGATCTGTAAGAAAAGTAATCATGGAATAGTTGTGTTTGGAGAGGACTTTAAATATCCCAGCACAGCCTGGGGGCACTTTCCCCCCTCTGCCTGCACAGAGCTCTGCTGCCTGGATCTGTCCCTGCCAGCAGCTGCTTCCCTGTGCCCAGGGCTGGACCCTGCCAGTTCTGCCAGAGCCCAGCCCAGCCCTGGGGGCTCAGCTCTGCCCTGCAGACCCCTCCCAGCTCTGGCACTGCCCAGGGGCAGCTCTGGCTCTGCAGGCTCTGATGGCAACATCAGAGCAACCCTGAGGAGGCTGGAAAAGTGACACCTCTGCTGCCTCTGAGGGGTCCTGTGGTGATTTCTGTCATTGCCTGGTCTCATAAGATTTGAGGAAAAAGAAAATTTCTCACCCTGAACTGAGAGATAAATATTGATGTGCAATTTCCCATCAAGGCAACCCAGAGCAGTAGATTAAAACAGCAAGATTTCCCCTTTTATGCAGCCCCTGCCTTCCTGTGCTCCCTGTATAATCTGCTTGGAAATGTTCTGCAGTTAAATGCCATGCTGGGAGCACTCCTCAACAATGCAGCATCCTCCCCACACAAGGAGAACACTTCCAAGCTTAACCAGCTGTCTCCTCCCACCCAGACCTTGTCCCCCAGTGCTCGGAGCAGCTGTCACGGCTGGCTGAGAGCTGTCCCTGGCAGGCAGCAGAGTCCCTGCCCCAGCACAGCACCCTGGGCTGCAGGACCCTGCTCTGCAGGACAGCCCTGGGCACCCCTGGCTGCTCTGCACAAGAGACAATCAGAGAATGTACTCACAGGGTCTGTAGGCATTGGGATGTTCCAGCTTCAGGAGATGGCTCCAGGAGCTGCAGCTGCATTGTCCTGCAGCCAGAGGTTCCTGTGCCAAGGGCTGGCAGTGATTCTGCCCCAGGCACTTCTCAGCACCTTCCCAGCCCTGACTGATTGAAGCTCTCTGTGCCTCTGTGCTGTGCTCAGGGTGGCTGCAGGCAGTGCCCCAGCCATGCTGGGCTGGCAGAAGAGTTGCTCATCAAGAGAAATGTGCTTTTGAAGCTCTTCTTGGTTACCAGGAGCTGCCTCTGTGCCAAGAGCCCAGCCCAGCTCAGCAGCACAGACACAGCACAAGGACTTTAATGAGCCTCTGGGGCTTTGTGCTCAGGCCTTGAACATCAGTCCCTGAGAGGCAGCTAAAGAAACTTCTTCAGAACTCCAAGGCAGAATCCAACTCCAAAGTTTGTTGGACTTTTAATGGGTCCCAGTGAGGGACACGACTGAGAAAGTGTCCCCAGGCCCGAGGCAGAGCAGAGAACTGGAGGCAGGGATGACAGGTGGGGACAAAGAGAAGCCAAGTCTTGGTGCCCTGGGGCACAGCAGCAGGATCTGTGCCACCAAGGGCTGTGAGGAGACACCTTGTCCTGAGGCCCTGGGGCCTCCTGGCACAGCCCCAGCCAGGCTGGGCACTGTCAGCCCCTTGTCCTGCCCTCAGCATCCCCCCCTAGCCCACATCCCAGTGGCCTCAAGGATCTGCTGGAAGGAGTCCCTGGGGAGCCTTGCTCAGGAGTGGCCCTGGGGGCTCCATAATGCTCCCTGCAGGGACTGCAGGTTTTTCAAAGGACTTTGGGTTTGGCTTTTGCCTTGGAGTCTCTGAGAGGTTTGTGCAATCATGGCCTCCAATTATCTGCTGTAATTAGTCCCTGGAGAGGCTTTGTCAGTAACAACACTCAGTGGGGCTCATTAATGCTTCAGGGTACTTCAGTTATTTTAAGGTACTTGGTGTTTCCCTTTTGATACAGACTCTGGGACTTTGTTTAATAGGGGTCCAGTTTTCGCTTTAAAAAAGTCCCCTTTAAGCTTTTTTTTGACACTCATGGGGCCCCATAATACTTTGAATACTCCATTTTTTTAAAGGTACTTTTGGATTAAGAAACTTTTTAGTACTTTTAAGGATTTTCCTGGTTACTGAGAGTTTTTTTGTCATCCTGGCTTCCAATTCTTTTTTTCCAAGGTGTCCATGAGGGCCCCCGTGTTTGGGGGTCTCCTCCTTTTGTTTACAAAAAAAGATGGAACTGAAAGAATTTTTTAAAAAACTTTCTAAAAGCATCCAAACAAAAATCCATTCACAATGCAACAAAAAACCACCAAAATTTAATAGTTTTCTTTACTAGAAAATCATCCAACCCTTTTGTCCCTTGGGTTCGAGAAAATTTATTTACCCCTCTTTGTTTTCCACTTGAAGCTCTTGAACCCCTTTCCTTTAGTACCTAATGCTCTTTGGATTGACTCGTGGATGGAGGGTTCATCAAACACCCCTCAGGTCTACACGCCATGCCCTGTCCCAATAAAACCCCCTATCGCTTTTCGCAAGGTCATGTTTGATGGGCTCTTTCTG
>NW_026992529.1:0-58884 GCF_028769735.1 Zonotrichia leucophrys gambelii
TCAGTGCTTCCATCCTCCCTCGAGTGAGAGAAAAGTACAAAGTGCAGGCACACAGAGGAGCAACATTAAGACACCGAGGGCAGCGAAGAGGAAGTTGAGTCCCAGATCGGAGGCATGAGGAGATGTTTATGATCTTGGGGCTGAAATCCTCTTGTAAAGCTATATAGAAGGATGTAACTGATACATCAGACTCTCTTTTTCCCTGTATCACATTGAAAAGTACGAGGAAATTACTTGTTCAGCACAAGCCTCCATGCTAAAGTAGCAAATGTCAAAGTAGCTGTGAACCCATGAGAAGTTTGAACATGGAAAAAGGGAAGTGTGATGAGATCCTGTGCCTTCACAGGGAGAAGAAAAAGATGTCCTCAGAGATGAAGATGATTTTAGAAATAGATGAGGAGACCCTTTGCTCTTACACAGCTCATCTTTTAACTAATACCCCATAAGTTGACATGGTCCATAATCACAACTGTAAAAGAGCTTTGAAAAACTGGGAGGAATGTCACAATTGCAGATTTTTCTGGGCAGTTGCTATTCATGGAAATTGAGAGCGACAAGAGAAGTGTCTCTTCTGGAGAAGTCTCCATAGCATGAAAGAGAGACTCCTCTCCTTAAGTGAACTCAAGAAAGACTATTCTAGTTGGGGTAAACTGACTGAAAATTCTAGGTTTGTCTCTTTATATTGTCAGTAAGAAAGAGAAGGTTGTAGGGAGAGGAGAAGTTTTTTGAAAGATTTGTTCTTATTACTCTTTCTTTTAGTTGCTATTAATGAACTTTTCCTTATACCCTCTTAAAGTTTTGAGTCTGCTTTGCTGTTCTCCTAATCTTATCACACAGGAGGAAATGAGTAAGTATATTCTAGTGAGTGCACTGGTAATTAGCCAACACTGAACCCACAACAATAAATGCTGCATTCTTCAAGAAATCTCAAATTGGTGAACCAAAACCACTACAGAAATATTTCTGATGAACTGCACTAGAGCAGAGGAATATCAAGGCAGAGCCATGGTTTGTCAGGACTTGCTTGATCCTAATAACCCCTATGGTGCATTTGGAGCTGAGCCGTGGCATCTCAGGGCCTTAGAGGAGATTGCACAAACCTTTCTAGGAGTCAAAGTGAGAAGAAAACCCCCAAGTGTCTCAAATCATGGATGCATCCCACTGAGGTCCATCCCCAACACAGGCTCCTCATGAGCTCCTTGGAGGAGAGAAGTGGAGGCCAGGATGGCACAAAAACTTCTCAGAGATTCAGTGTGGAAAGGAAAATCCAGAGTACCTTAAAAATCTTGAGTATCTCAAAGTATTATTGAGCCCCACAGAATGTCAGTACAAAGCTCTCTAGGGACTCGTTAAAGCAGATAACTGGGGCCATGATTGCACAAACCTCTCACAGAGTCTGGATCAAAAGGGAAACACCAAGTACCTTAAAATAACTGAAGTACCTTGAAGCATTAATGAGCCCCACTGAATGTTGTTACTGACAAAGCCTCTCCAGGGACTGATTACAGCAGATAATTGGAGGCCATGATTGCACAAACCTCTCAGAAACTCAAAGGCAAAAGTCAAACCCAAAGTCCTTTGAAAAACTCTGTGAGCATTCAGGAGCCTCCAGGGCCATTCCTGAGCAAGGCTCCCCAGGGACTCCTTCCAGCAGATCCTTGAGGCCACTGGGATGGGGGCTAGGGGGGGATGCTGAGGGCAGGACAAGGGGCTGACAGTGCCCAGCCTGGCTGGGGCTGTGCCAGGAGGCCCCAGTGCCTCAGGACAAGGTGTCTCCTCACAGCCCTTGGTGACACAGAGCCTGCTGTGGCCCAGGGCACCAAGACTTGGCTTCTCTTTGTCCCCACCTGTCATCACTGCCTCCAGTTCTCTGCTCTGCCTGGGGCCTGGGGACACTTTCTCAGTCGTTAACCTCAGTGGGACCCATTAAAAGTCCAAGAAAGTTTGGAGGTGGATTCTGCCTTGGAGTTCTGGAGAGGTTTCTTCAGCTCCCTCTCAGGGACTGATGTTCAGGGCCTGAGCAGAAAGCCCCCGAGGCTCATTAAAGTCTTTGTGCTGTGTCTGTGCTGGCACAGAGGCAGCTCCTGGTAACCAAGAAGAGCTTCAAAAGCACATTTCTCTTGATGAACAGTTCTTCTGCCAGCCCAGCAGGGCTGGGGCTCGGCCTGCAGCCACCCTGGGCCCAGCACAGAGGCACAGAGAGCTTCAATCAGTCAGGGCTGGGAAGGTGCTGAGAAGTACCTGGGGCAGAATCACTGCCAGCCCTTGGCACAGGAACCTCTGACTGCAGGACAATGCAGCTGCAGCTCCTGGAGCCATCTCCTCAAGCTGGAACATCCCAATGCCTACAGACTCTGTGAGTACAATTCTGAGTATTTTTGGTGCAGGGGAGGTGAAATGCTCATGAAATTCTGATATGCTAAAGGGGTACTAATCAGTCATAAAATATTTCCAAGACAAGGATTTTAACAAAAATCGGAAAATTTCCTAAAACTTTGAAATCAGTTTCCTGCTTTTGGAGAATGGCAGGTAGGGGGGATAAATATTAAAAATAGGTTATGAATTATTAATTATGAATTTTGACAAGTGTCTGAGACATCTGAACTGTTACTTTTGGTGATTATAGGGTCACAGGAGATCCCTAATGTGCTTGCAGCCTTTCTGTCCATGGACAGCATCAGCATCACCTTTGCTGGACCCATCAGGCCCAGTCTGAGCTGTCCTTTCTCCAAGCTGCAAACAGAACCTGCCCCCAGCCAGTGCCCTGCAAACAGGCAAGGTTCTGTCAGGCCAAGGAGAGTGCACAGAGATTTGGGCTCTGTGAGTGCAGGCAGGGAGAGATCAGGCACAGGGAAACACCTGCAGGAAGAAAATCTCCAGGAAGCAGAGAGAAGATTGGGCAATGAGAGAAAACAAAACCCAGCAATGCTGTGGCAGGGAGAGTTTAGAGATGCCCACAGGATCCCCTCCCATGCAGCCCCTCCCTCTGAACAAGCCCCCTCCCTCCTGTGCCCCCAGCCCAGCCTCTGCCCTCAGGGCCGGGGCTCCAAGGCGTGCAGCCCCTCCTGTGCAGGCAGAGCTGCAGCAGAGCCGTGGGGCAGCTCTGCAGCCCTGGGCCCAGTTCCCTCTGCAGAGCACAGGGCTGGGAGCAGCTGCCCGGCCCTGGGGGCTCTGGAGAGGGCACAGCTGGCTCAGGGTGACGCTGTCCCCAGTGCCTGGCTCTGGGCAATGCTGTCAGGGCAGCCAGGGAAGGAGCTGCATCTTCCTTAATCCAATGCCATCACAAGGACACTTGGAAGTCTCCCTGAGATTTCAGTCCAAGCTGGGGCTTCAATCCAGGGTGCAAACCTGTCCTAGAGCATCTCTGACTTATAAGATTGATGGGGAAAGGCAGAGGTGTTGTGACACTGAAAATGCTGCTGGGTTAATGAAATGAGTAAGCTGAGTCATTGGCTAAAAATGTGGAGCTGGGCTGTGGTAGATCCATCTGCTCTCATCTATACCTGGGTGTATTTAAAACAAACATGGGTGTATGACCATCCTCCATTTGAGAAAAGTCAAAGCCCAGAGAAATTACAAAAAGAATGAAGTGACAGACCATCTCTCATCAGTCTCCACTCATCCTCTTGTCTTACAGAGCTCACTCTGTTCTACCAGAGGGTGCAGAAATGCAGAGGTTTCTGATATCCAAGAATACCAGGAGAGACATGGGGGGAGATGAAAAAGAAAACCTCAGAACTCTTAAACACAAAACCATGTCCATGTATGTTACAGAGGATGGTATATGGCAAATGGCTTTGATTTTGGATACAAATATCTCCTCTAACACTTCACTTTCCTTTTCTCCATGAACAGGTCCCCACGTGCAGGCCCAGCAAATGTCCAACAGCAGCTCCATCAGGCATTTCCTCCTGCTGGCATTGGCAGACACGCGGCAGCTGCAGCTCCTGCACTTCTGCCTCTTGCTGGGCATCTCCCTGGCTGCCCTCCTGGGCAACGGCCTCATCATCAGCGCCGTAGCCTGCGGCCACCACCTGCACACGCCCATGTTCTTCTTCCTGCTCAACCTGGCCCTCAGCGACCTGGGCTCCATCTGCACCACTGTCCCCAAAGCCATGCACAATTCCCTCTGGGACACCAGGAGCATCTCCTACACAGGACCTGCTGCACAGGTATTTCTGATTTTCTTCTTCATTGGATCAGAGCTTGCCCTTCTGACCATGATGTCCTACGACTGCTACGTGTCCATCTGCAAACCCCTGCACTACAGGAACCTCCTGGGCAGCAGAGCTTGTGCACACATGGCATCAGCTGCCTGGGCCAGTGCCTTTCTCAATGCTCTCATGCACACGGCCAATACATTTTCCCTGCCCCTGTGCCATGGCAATGCCCTGGGCCAGTTCTTCTGTGAAATCCCACAGACCCTCAAGCTCTCCTGCTCCAATTTGTACCTCAGAGAACTTGGATTTCTAGTGTTTTCCATCTCCTTAGGACTGGGATGTTCTGTGTTCATTGTATTTTCCTATGTGCAGATCTTCAAGGCTGTGCTGAGGATCCCCTCTGAGCAGGGACGGCACAAAGCCTTTTCTGCCTGCCTCCCTCACCTGGCCGTGGTCTCCCTGTTCATCAGCACTGCTGCATTTGCCTACCTGAAGCCCCCGTCCATGTCCTCCCCATCCCTGGATCTGGCCCTGTCAGTTCTGTACTCTGTGGTGTCTCCAGCCCTGAACCGCCTCATCTACAGCCTGAGGAACCAGGAGCTCAAGACTGCAATGAGGAGACTGATGACTGGATGCTTTCAGAAGCATTAAACTGCTGGCAAATTTCTGCAAGTCACTTGTAATAAAAGTAATTTTAAATACTTCTTGCTAGTTCAGTTGTAAGGGTTTTTTCTTTGTTTTCCTTTTTCCATATTGTCCAAAAGAATGATCATTGTTTGTGCCATTTCCCATTATTTTTCTCTCCATCTTCCCTGTGGCCACAGACTTTTTCAATGAGGGGCTGCGCTCTCAGTGCCTTTAAAGGAACTGAAGGATCTCCCAGCAGAGTTTTCTGCAGAGATGCCCTTTTTCCAGAGATGTTGCTTTCTCTGCAGCTGCAGCAGCAATGTCTGCGTGCAGAGCTGGGGCAGATCAGGGCTGGTCCAGCAGCTGTGCCCAGCAGCAGCAGCACTTGGTGTTGCCAGCGCTGCTGTCGTGGCCCTGGCCCGCTGCCCTGGTGGCCCTGGTGTTGCTGCAGGGCCTGAGTGCTCTCAGGGCCGGGCACAGCCCTGGGGGTGGCAGTGCTGGGGCTGCAGCAGGGACAGGCCATGGGCACTGCTGGGGCAGCGCTGATGCCTCAGGCCAGGCCCTGGGGGCTCCAGGCTCCTCGCCCAGGCTCTCTCAAGAACACAGCCAGGCCAATGCTCAGCACAGAAACCCCCGTGAGCAGCTCCAGGCTGGCCGTAGGCAGGCTGGGGGCAAACAGCATGGCTGGGGCTCTGCAAGGGCCCTGGGGCAGACGGGAAGGAGCAGCAGAGCAGGGGCTGATCCATCCCCAGTGCGCTGCACAGCCCAGGGCAGCGTCCCAGAGCGTCCTGATGGAGCTGCCAACAACATCCCCCCTCTGCAGCCCTGGCCTCTCCCCCAGCTCACACAGGTGCCCCATCCTTGCAGGCACAGACACGGCAGCCCTGGCTCAGCAGCCCCTGTTTGCATTGCACACAGCAGGCACGATCACCCCCATGCTGTTGGTGTGGGGACATGAACCTGAGGGAGCACAAATGCCATCAGCCCCTGGGGCCAGCAAGAGCTGGGGGACACCAGGGAAACCACTCAGCTTTGTCCTGGCCTCTGCAGTCAGCCAGAAAGTTTGTTCCCATCAGCTGGGAGTCTCCTGTCCCACTGCAGACGCTGTTGCTCAGAGCCAGGGCTGCCTGGCAGCCACCCTCAAACTGCCCTGAGCATTTCCTTTGCTTCACATTTCCTTTCTTTATACCCCCTGCTTCACATTTCCTCTAATTGCCCACCCCAGGGGGCCCACAACTGGACACAGCACTCGAGGTGCTGCCCAACCAGTGCCGAGCACAGGGGAAAAATCCCTGCCCTGCTCCTGCTGGCCACACCATTCCTGATGCAGGCCAGGAGCCATTGGCCTTCTTGCCCACCTGGGCACACTGCTGGCTCATGTCCAGCCTGCTGTCCATCAGTCCCTGCAGGTCCCTTTCTGCCTGGCCGCTCTCCAGCCACTCTGTCCCCAGCCTGTAGCACTGCAAGGGGTTGTTGTGGCCTAAGTGCAGGACCCGGCACTTGGTCTTCCTAAACCTCACCTTTTTGGATTTGGGTCCTGGATCCAGCCTGTCCCAGGCACTGTGCAGAGCCCTCCCACCCTCCAGCAGATCAACACTCACACCCAGTTTGGTGACATCTGCAAAGATGTCCTTGGTTCCATGGGGCCCCTCAGTGTCACAAAGGCCTCTTGGTCACACCAGGCCCTGCACTGTCACACTGGTCTCCTTGGATCCATGTGACCATGCAGAGCAAATGGTGTCCTTGGTTCCATGGGGCCCCAAAATATGACAATGATCTCCTTGGTTCCATGGGGTTACACAGTGTCACAATGTTCTCGTTGGTGCTGCAGTTTCACAGGAGTCCCTTGGTTCCGTGGGCCCCCGCAGTGTCAGAATGGCCCCTTGGTTCCACTGGGCCCTGGAGTCTCCCAATGGTCTCCTTGGTTTTGCAGCGCCAAAATGGTGAAACACCTTGGTTACACGAGGCCCTGCAGTGTCACAATGGCCTCTGTGGTTCCATGAGGACCCAGAGTGTCACAGTGCACTCCCTGGCTCCATTTGGCCCAAGAGCCACAATGGACCCCTGGTTCTGTGGGGATGCACGGTGTCACCATGGTCCTCTTAGTTCCATGAGGCCCTGCAGTGTCACAATCATCAGAGAATGACAGAATCAAATAGGCTGGAAAAGACCTTTGGGATCATCAAGTCCAACCAATGCCCTAATACTGCCTTGTCACCCAGACCATGCCACTAAGTGCCACTGGAGAGGGACAGTGACTCTGCCACCTCCCCCCTGGCCAGCCCATTCCAATGCCCACTCACCCTTTCTGTGAAGAACTTCTTCCTATTGTCCAGCCTACACAGCCTCGTGCAGCTTAAGGCTGTGTCTTCTTTACCTGCTGTCCAGCAGATCCACACTCACACCCAGCTTGGTGCCATCTGCAATTTGTGAATGGTGGACTCGATCCCCTCCCCCAGATCATCAGTGAAGATATTAAACAGGACTGGGCCCAGCACAGATCCCTGGGGGACACCACCAGTGCCTGGACACCAGCTGGGTGCAGCACCATCCCCACCACTCTCTGGGCCCAGCCTCCAGCCAGCCCTTAAATCTCCCAGCGAGGAGGGAACCTGCCCAAGCCGTGGGCTGCAGCTTTTCCAGGGTATATTGTGTCAGGATCCATCCTAGTGAACAGATGTCCTGATGGTTTGTAGGAATGATTTCAGAGTGCAAAAACTAACATGGTACAAGGGGGTTTGCAGTGATAATCAAAACAAATGCAATTTTATTGAAATAACCACAGCAAAAATGCAATAGAGGGATTAAGGGAGAGAAAAAGATAGAGAAAGAGAGAGAAGAGAGAGAGAGAGAGAGAGAGGGAGAGGGGATATAGCTACCAATGCAGAGACGAAGTCCTTTGGTCCAGTCCAGTCAAGGATCCACCTGTTACGCTGGGGAGATCTCAAAATTTCTAGCTAACTCAGAGGTTTTTAATTACTGAAAATTGTGAGAGGGGGAAACAGATACAATAGGGAACAGATGTAACAGGTAGTCCATGTTCTCAGCAGTAAATGAGAGCCATTGTTTTCTTGCTCCAGTGGTCACAACCCGCAGGCAAACATCTCGCTTCTGTCAGCTTCCCTCCCCCACACACCTCCCCTGGGCTGGGGGTTTCAGCCCCAGTCCTTGGAAGGAGCAGAGGGGCCTTTTAGGAGTTTCATGTCTCAGTCCTTGGTGGAGAAGCTTCCCACATCTCCGTCTGTCTGTCACGGTGGTTGTAAAACAGGTGAGGGTCTTCTGTGGGAGACCACCTGAAACTCAGGAGAAGTCCAGCCAGGCCAAGAGATGGGACAGCTTCCAAAGCTGCTATTGTTGCACATGGGGCACGGTGCCCCCTTCTTAGCATACAGCAAACACACCAGTGAAAACAATAACTTAACACTGAGCTTTCAGGTCTCAGGGCCTGTGGCATGTGACTTTTCTCCTTCAGAGCCAGATATAGATGGGGGGGTCTTCTCTTCAGTGGTCTCCCAAGGATGATCGTGAGGCAGATGAGGCAAAATTCTGACAGACTCTCACACCCAGTCACCCCCAGCATGCACCCAGTCACTCCCACTTCCTCCCAGTTGCTTTCAGCATGATTCCAGTTGCTCACAGCCACTCCCAGTTAATCCTAGTATGATTCCAGTCACCTGCAGTGTGATCCCAGTCTCACCCAGCTGCTCTCACTGTGATCCCAGTATGATCCCAGTTCCTGCCAGAATAGTTGCAGTTGTTCCCAGTTCCCTCCTGTATGATCCCAGTTTTCCCTAGAATAGTCCCAGTCCCTCTCAGTGTGGTCCCACTCACTCCCAGTTTCCCCCAGCATAGTCTCAGCTGTTCCCAGTGTGGTTCCAGTCCCCCCAGTATGGTTACAGACACTCCCAGTATATCCCAGTGTGCCCAGTAAGGTTCTGGTTAGCCTAGAATGATCCCCATCTTTCCCATTCCTCCCAGTTCCTCCAGCATGATCTCAGTTTTGGCAGTTGCCTGAAGTAAGGTCCCAGTTTCCCAATACCCCAGTTATGGTGTCCAGTCCCCTCAGCATACTTCAGTACCTCCAGTTGATCCCAGTTCCTCGCAATGTGCCACATTTTCCTCCCAACATGGGCCCAGTAGCTCCCAGTAACCCCCAGTCAGGATCCATTCTCATCTGCTGTAGTCCCAGTGGCTCCCAGGATGATCCCAGCTGCACCCAGTCACGCCCAGTGTGGTTACAACCACCCCGGTATGATCCCAGTCACTCGTAGATCCTCCCAGTATGATTCCAGTCATGGTCAGAGTGACTCCCTGTCACTCCCTGTGTGGGCCCAGTTGCTCCCAGTCACCTCCAGCATGGTTCCAGCCAGAGCCAGCACCTTTCCAGTCACTCCCAGTCTGGTTCCAGTAGGATCCCAGTCACTCTCAGATACTCCCAGTACTATTCCTCTCAATCCCAGTATGATGCCTGTCAGTTCCAGTATGACCCCAGCATGGGCACAGCTGCTCCCATTATCATCCAGTGGGGCTCCAGTTGCTCCCATTTACCCCCACTGTGGTTTCAATCACTCCCAGCATATTCCAATTACTCCCAGCAGTTCCCAGTTAGTCCCAGTTGTCCTCAGTTGCTTCCAGCCTGATCCCAGTTGCTCACAGCCACTCCCAGTCACCCTCAGTGCAGTCCAAGTATGACCCAGTATGATCCCAGTTGCCCCCATCATGGTTCCAGTTGCTCCCTGTTCCTCCCAGTGTGATCCCAGTTGAACCCTGTTGTCCCTTCTATAGTCCCAGTCACTCCCCATGTGATCCCAGTCCCTGCCAGCATGATCCCAGTCATGCCCAGTTGCCCCCAGTGTAGACCGAGTCACTCCCACTCACTCCCAGTTGCCCCTACCATGGTCCTAGTTCTCCCTAGCATGGTCCCTCTTGTTCCCAGTCATTCCCATTATGATTACAAACACTCCCAGTACATCCCAGTTTCCCTCAGCATGTCCATGGTTCCTCCCAGACATTCACAGGGATCCCAGGAATGTGCTTGTTATCCCAGTATGTTCTCAGTCATGCCCAGCATATCCCAGTTGCCTCCATCATGCATCCAGTAATTCCCAGTTCCTCCAGTTTGCTTGCAGCATGATCCCAGTTTCTCTCAGTTGCTCCTAGTGGCCCAAAGTGTGTTCCCAGTTGCTCCCTTTCAATACCAATAGGAGCCTAGGAAGCTGCAGTATGATCCTTGTCACATGCCAGCACTCCCAGTATGGTCCCAGTATAATCCCATAACTTCCAATCACTCCCAGTAGAGTCCCAGTTGCCTCCAGCTATATCAACCCAGTCACTCCCAGTATGATTGTACTTGCTCCCAGTTGTTCCCAGACCCCCCCAGTATGGGGAATGATTTGCAGGGTGTGTTCCCAGTCACTCTCAGACACTCCCAGGGTTAGTCCAGTCCCTCCCAGTATGATCCAGAGATGATCCCAGTGTGCTCCCAGTCCCTGCCAGTATGAACCACATGGTGCCCCACATGGTTCCAGTTGTTCCCTTTCACCCTCACTTTTGTTCCAGTCACTCCCAGTCTCTCCCAGTGTACCCCAGTTCCTTCCAGCACATTCCCAGTAACTCCCAGTTCCTTCCAGCCTGATCCCATTTGCTCACAACCCCTCCCAGTCAGCCTCAGTGTAGTTGCACTCACTGCCAGTATGATCCCAGTCACCTCCAGCATGATACCAGTTCATCCCAGTATAAGCCCAGTGGCTTCCAATCACCCCAGCTCGCACCCAGTCACTCCCAGTTCCTCCCAGTTGCTCCTTGAATGATCCCAGTTGCTCAGAGCTGCTCCTGGTCACCCTCAGAATGATCCCAGTCACTCCCAGTATATCCCATCTGTCCCCAATATGGTCTCAATTGCCCCCTGCAGGCTCTAACTCCATCCCAGTATGATCCCAGTCTTCCTCAGTGTGATCGCAGTCTGCCCCAGCATGGGCCCAGCTGCTCCCAGTATGATCCCTGTAGCATCCCAGTACAATCCCAGTCACTGAAGGTGTTGATCTTTGACATCCCTGCAGGTCCCTTTTGGTCCTGAAACAGACTTGCAGAATCCTGAAACAAAGAACTGCTAAAGAAAAATCACTAATAACTATTTAAAAAAATCCATTGATAATTATCAAACAATATTGAGAAAATTTCTGGAATGCCTTGGCCACTGTCCTTAATTGAATCACTTGGGCTGAGTCTGACTCGTGGCTTTCCAGTACTTTGAGCTGGTAGCTCTGTTCACCTTTTTTATTTTTTTTCCCCAGAAAGATCAGCAGCAGCAGCAGCAGCAGCAGCAGCAGCAGCAGCAGCAGCAGCAGCAGCAGCAGAGGGTTTTTTGGACCTGCACCACTGGGTGGGACAGAATCCCTGGCCCCAGTCTGGGTGGGCGGACCAAGGACCCCAGACCTGGCCCACAGAACGGTGCCCCAGACCCGGGTAGTGGGATCACAGCCTCAAAACCCGGCGGTGGGCAGGCCAAACAGCCCAGACCTGGCCTGCAGGGCAGGGTCTTTGTTCTCACAGCCCACCCCCACCGTGCTGCCAGTGCCTTGGCAGCAGGAGTGACCGAATGCTTTTTCCCTCTCCCCCCAGAACCACCAGTGCACGCCGGCAGCTGGGAAGGAGAAGCTTTCCCAGGCATCTCCATCCCGGCTCTGCGGGTCTTCTTTCCCCAAAAAAGTCAGCGATGCTCGCTCTCCAACACCCCCACCCCACCCCGCGATTCAAATTCCAGTGTTCCCACTTTCTGCTCCTCGGCACAACCCTCACTCCCTCCGGGCTTGTGGCCAGAGGCAGCGCCTCTGGGAGCCACATCCCCCACGCCACTGGTGCACGTAAGGGGAGTCAGGCACCCCAAATCCCAGCAAGAAGCCCCTGACCAAACATGGATCAGCCTGTGAAAAATGATGTGTCCTAGAAAAACACTGAGTTTGAAAGTTTTCAGCTGGGAGGCACCGGCTGTCAGCAAATGAGCTGCACCTTCCCTGAGGGACTGGCCAGCGTCCCCTTCTTCTCTCCCAGCTCCCACCACAGGAGTGTTATAAATGAGAAGCTTGACTAGGCCCATATTCAAGCAGCAATCAAGTCATTAATTACTATGGTAAAGTATGAGCAATACAGTGCTGGGTACAGTGGGGGAAGTTTTCCCTCCAACTGCACTCCAATAGTTGAGGCTTACAGGTATTTATAGGGGTGCTCATCAGCTTTCTCAGCAGTTTCTATTTCCAATTTTTATGTCACAATTCCATACCTATTTTGATTTAGTTTTTCTCAGGATGTATCCCAGAAAGGAGTATCCCCAGATGGTGGTGGTTTGGTTTCTGAAAGAACAAAGAAATCTCCCAGATGGTGTGGTCCAGAATCCAGATGTGCGTCCACCTTTTAATTGCAAGGACTATAAACCTCATAACAGTGATGTCCAGCTTCCCTTGGTCAAAACTATAAATCCTTCAGTTGATGTTCATCTTCCTTTCTTAGACTGCTTTTCACAGTTTTGTTAAGGTGTGAGATAAGCATGCTTCCTTTTATATATTCTAAAGCTATAGTTTCAAAGATCCTTACTACAAGCAATATTCCAAAATTATACTTTAAAAGGTTATTGCAAAACTCTTTAAGGCTTAGCTACAAGCAGAAAGTTCCTGTCAAAAAGCAACATCCTTAACACTTTAATTCGAATGTTCCTAAACCAACTTAAGACTTATAAAGGTTAATTACAAACAAAAGATAGGTTCAAAGGCCTTGTTCCATGCTTTACCTCCTCAGAAATTATTAGAATTTGTCTTTATAACTGTCCCATGGTCAGTTTCCACACATATTACAATCACAAATACCACATTGCCTCTGTGTACCTGACACGAAACACAGCTTTGTATTTCACACGGGGGCACAGGGACGGCTCCTGTGAGAAGCTGCTGGAAGCTTCCACCATGTCTGGCACAGCCAATTCCTGGTGGCTTCAAAGATGGACCTGCTGCTGGCAAAGGCTGGGCCAGTTACAAATGGTGGCAATGGCTCTGTGATAACAGATTGGAAAAGAAATCAAATAGAGATTGTGGCGCAGTTTTAACTCCAGCCAGAGGAGAGCAGAGGGAGAACATGTGAGAAGAACAACCCTGCAGACATCAAGGTGAGTGCAGAAGGAGGGGCAGGAGGTGCTCCAGGCCCTGGAGACCCAGGCACCCTGCAGGAGAGCCATGGAGAGAGGGGTCCTGCTCCCAGGCAGGAGCAGCCTGTCCCTGGAGGAATGCACCCCTGGAAGAGTGACCCATGCTGCAGCAGTTTGGGAAGGACTGTTGTCCCTGGCATGGACTCACACTGCAGCAGTTTGCAGAGGGCTGCTGCCCCTGAAATGGACTCACATGGGAGAAGCTCCTGCAGAACTGTCTCCCTTGGGAGGGACCCACGGTGCAGCAGGGGAACCACTCCTCTCCCTGAGCTGGGGCAGAAGCCATGGGTGATGAACTGACCATAACCCCCATTCCCTGTCTCCCTGCACTGCTGGGGTAGAAGGCAGAGCTGGAGAGAGGTGAGCGGCTTATTTTATTTCCCCTTTTCCTGCTCTTTGTTAGCAATAAATGAATTTCACATCTCTAAGCTAAGGCTGTTTTTCCCAGGACAGTATTTGATGAGTGATCTCCTCCAGTCCTTATCTCAACCCATGAACCCTTTATTAAATTTTCCAGCTGCAGAGGGGAGTGAGTGAGCAGCCCACATGGATGCCTGGCATTTGGCCTGGGTCAACCCACTACACCTTGGTACCACAGGGTCACAATGGACTCTTGGTTCTATGGGGTCTCATTGGTTCCATCAGGCCCTGCAGGGACACTTCATTCAACAAGGCCCCAAAGTTTCACAGTGGTCTCCAGGATTCCATGGGGCCCTGCAATGGCAAAATGGACCTTTGGATCCACGGGGGCCCAGAGTGTCACAATGAGCTCTTTTGGTTCTACAGCTTCACAATGGCCCCTCGGTTCCATGTGTCCTGCACTGTTTCATGAATCCTTAGTGCCATGGGGTCCTGTAGGGTCACAATGGTCTCCTTGGTTTCATGGTGCCACAGTTGCCATAATTTCCATGGTATCACATCTGCCCTTGGATCCCTAGAGGCCCCAGAGTGTGACAATGGCCCCTTGCTTCCATGATGCCCTGTAGTGTCACAATGGTGTCCATGATGCCATCAGGCCCTGCAGTGTCACCGTGGACAGTTGGTTCAATGACACTCCACACTGTCACCACCGCCTCTTGGTTCCACAGAGCCCCACTGTGTCACTGTGGTCCCTTTGGTTCAAAGGCTCAGAAGTGCCAGAATGACCCTTTGGTTCCAACAAGCCTTGAAGTTTCAAAATGGTCTCCATGGTTTCATGTGTACCCCCTGTGTCACAAGAGACTCTTGGTTCCCAGAAGTTCTTCAGTGTCACAATGGGCCCTTGGTTCCATGAGGGTTGGTAGAGTCCCAATTGACTCCTCAGTTCCATGAAGCCCTGCTGTGTCACAATGCCCATGGTTCCATGAGTGTCCATGGTGTCACCACGGTCTCCTTGGACTCCCAGTATCACCATGGTCTCCTTGGTACCATCCAGGCCTTGTAACAAGAGACAGTGAGCCATTTTGTGCCTTAGATGAAAGGCTGCAGAACTCATGGTTGTGAGGCTGCGTCACTGATGAGAAACAAAAACCACCTGAATCTGAACGCCGAATATCATCTCAAGTACCTAAAATCCCCACCTTGACAGAGGTAGAAAATACAAACAGAGATTCCACAGTAAATCAGAAACAGGGACCACATTTGGAATGCAGGCAAAATGCATTCAAGTGCATTCAAGTGCACTCACTATGATAAGGAGGTGATGATCTCCTATTCCAAAAGTGAACTTAGGAAGGGCTGACTATTGAAGGAACTGCAGAGAACCACAATATAAGAAAGGCAGGTGGCACAGGCAATTCTGGAATAGGGACACCAGAAAGCAAGAGCAGGTGAAGCAGTGCAGTCGCCACCAAGAAGATCACGTTCACACGCTGTGGACAGCAACCCCATCAGGCCGTGTCACCATCCCCTGGTACAAAGGGGGTCATGATGCTTCGTTTCACTGATCTCAGGGTGCAAAGACACACTGCAGGGGACTTTCAGTATTAACCAAAACAAATGCACCTTTTATGGAGTGCCCAGAGCAGATGCATCACAAGGATTAGAAAGGAGATAAAGGATAGAGAGACAGAGAAAAGTGGGGGGGGAATAGCTACCAACAGGGAGATGAAATCCTCGTGGTCCGACCAATAGATCCGTCTGGTCACGTCAGGGAGAATCTCAAAGCCTTTGGTTAACTCAGAGCTCTTTTATAATCTACCGCCGGAGGGAGCAGGACGGCACATGGAGGGCGCAGTGGAGAATAAATCCATTGGGAACAGGCACAGACAGTCCAGTTCTGAACAGCACAAACCGGTGCCAGCAGTGAGCGGGGCCCGTTGTTTCAGGACTGGTTCCTATGGGAAACCTCCCGCTTCCCATGGCAGACATCCCGCTCCAGTCAGGCCAGCACCCCTGGGTTAGAATTTGAAGGGTCTCAGTCTCAGTCCTAGGGGGGCCTTCAATCTCCGTCCTTGATGGCGGCTGTGAGGCAGATGAGGGATCTTGGACCGTCTCTAACAGACTGATATCACAAAACATAGTAGTAATTATGAAATAAACAGGGCCAGGAGACTTCTCCTTTTTAATGCCTTTATTAAAAGTGATCAGCTCAGGATTGGGCGTCCCGGCAGGGCTGCAGTCCCCGTCGCGTCTCCCAGGGCGACTCAGAGGATATGCGCAGCTCTGTCCGCTAGGGGCAGAGCCGGGGGATCCAGTCCTCGTGGGAGCCTTTAGGGCTTGGTGTCCCCGTCAGATGTTGTTTTTGAGCCTCGGCGGCTACCCGGGTCCTGGCGTTGGGACCACTCCCTGCTCAGGGCGAGAGGGGCTCCGAAGGTGTTCAGCATCTCAGCAGGCTCAGCAATCGGCTCCTCATGTCCAGACATCACTTTAGTCTCTCAATTCTTATTTGGCTCGTTGTTTTTGAGGTTTTCTCCGTGCCTCTGGAGTCGGGGTCCCACAAAGCATTCTGGACTTTGGAGTCACTTTGCATAACCCCCCCCCACTCTCTCAGGTGTCTTCCCTATGCTGTAAGAGAGCACAGCCTCGGGGGAAGGGCCATGCACCGCACCCAGCCAGGCTTTTTACTAGTACAAAAGAAGAGATAAGCCTCAAAGACCCGGTATTACAATAACAAAGCACTAAGAATCCTGGCAGAGCCTGAGACCTGGCTGCGTCCCTGCAACTCTTTCTCACAAAAAAATATTAACTGAATTTTTGTTCATAACAGTCCCCCCTCTTTTTCTTTGATCGAGCTTAAATTCTTAAGCTCGCATCAACTCACAATTTTTTGTTTTGAATCTACTATAAATCTCTTGTGCACTGTGGTAATCATGCTTACTTAACCTTGTTACTTTTCTTGGTTTTTCCAGATTGGTTTGTACAGCCAATACTGTTTTACCAAAACAGACAAATAAGCATAGTAAAAAGAGCAATCCTCCAAGTACACACACAGCGAGAAAAACCACTTTTTCCCATACATATTTTCTGAAAATCTCTAAATTCTCCCACCCACTGGGATCAAGTGTAGGAGTTTGATCTTGATTATTTACACATGCCAATCTTTTTATTTCGTTTGAAATCTCCTAATAATTGAATTCTTTATCTTTAATACGCCTGGAGCCGGATGACTTTGTTCAACACAGATTTTTGGGATCCGAACTTGGCTTTTACAATTTTGGATTTTCCTCAATTTCTATTTCACTTTCCCGTTTTGTTGAATTTCTCTCAAATCATTATAATAGGAACTCCCAAACTTGATCCAGTTTCTTTGGGTAATAAGAAAATTGGTTTTATCACCCTAGCAATGCAGTTGCCAGTTGAGATCAAACTTAGGGGTTTAGAGTCCCCTGAAATGTGTTCCAAAAGGGGTTTATCTCTTTCCAGTACACTCATTAAATACTTGTAACAAACAATTTTTCTTACATTTTCACCATTTCTTTGCTTTTTACTAGATCTGCTGAGCTTGTTTCAGCAGCATCACATTCAAAGCACAACCAGGCTTTCTCTATAGGGCACTCTCCTAGGAGTGGCTGCCTAAAAGTGGCAGTATTCTGGGCTATCCAATACATTCTCTTATTTTTCTGATAAAGGACCAAGTGGGAGAGGTTAACACCATCAGGGTTAGAACTGATGTGGACTCTCGACAAGGAGCTCACTTCCTCCTTATAGAGGGGTTGGTAGCACTCTCTGCACGGCTCAGCTGGGCTCCCCTGAGCACCACCAGCAATCAGAGCCATCATTACCACCCTTCCCAAGAGTCCGGTATGGGTCATCTTGCACAGCCTGCCCACCCGGCCTTGCCTCTTGGGGAATTTTTTTCTGAGGAGAAGCTTCCAAGCTCTTTAGAGTCCCTTCTACCCGCTTCTCTGGTTAAGCCTCTCTTGGTCTGTTCCCTACAAATTTTAGTTTCCCCCCCCAGGGGAGTGTTCTGTAGTGGATTAACCTGGAATCTTTAGAAGTATATTGGGGAACTTAACCAGAATTACTTATTTACAGCCTTAAACTTTTTACCAACAAAATTTACACAAAACAGTTTTGAAACATTTTAAGCAATATTAGAACTCTGATACCAATTTTTCCCATACAGTTCAGTCCTTTTTGACTCTTCCTCCTGAGAGTCAACTTTAAATCACAGTATACCCAGGTGAATTAACTTGTGATGTGGATGAATCCTTATCCAGTGCCCAGAGGTGAGTGGTGTGTACTCTGGCCCAATGCCAGAGGGGAAGACTGGGAGTCTGGCCCAGTGCCAGACGGAGACAGGGGTGCAGTCCGGTCCAATACCACAAGGAGAAACTGGGAGTCTGGCCCAATGCCAGACGGAGACAGGGGTGCAGTCCGGTCCAATACCAGAATGCCAGAGGGAAAAACTTGGTGTTGAATCCTGGTCCAATACCAGGGGTGAGAGTGATGTGAGTCCAACCGTCTTAGTAATGAAGAATACCTGAAACGGGCTTTCAAACACAGGCATTAATGGTCTACTGTTAATGATTTTATCAAAACTCAGCTTCTCTGTTTAATGTTATCAGTAATTTCTCTTTTTCCATAGCTTGTATGTTTCTCTCATCAACTTCTACATATTTTGCAAGGAGTTGTATTTCTCAGCTAACTTAACTCTCAAAGTACTTTTATTCTCCTATTTTTCTGTGTATTTAATTCACTGGTTTTCTGTTCTATTTTTCAAGATCTTATTTATTTATCTCTTGCTTCTGTTTCTTACTTTTACTTACAGCTTAAATACTTCTTTCAACCCCTTACACTTTATCTCTTTTTTTCCTTTTTTTTTTCTTACACCATTCTTCTACACAACACACTTCCCTCTAAGAAAATGTGGTAAAGCTTGTAACTGCATTACCTCTATTCTAATTTGTTTATATTCACTCTCTCATTTCTCATTCACTTTCACACATTCCTCTACACCTTTAAGACACAAACTTATTGCTAGAGAATCACAGGTCCCTGTAAGCCCCCCCTCACCTTGGGGTTGGCCCACAGGTCTCAGTATCTCTGGGCCTCTTGGAAGGGCCCAGACTCTGGTTGCCTCTGGTGCACATTCACTTTTGAGGCTGCCTGCGTGTCACTCACACTCTTACAGCTACGGCTCCCTCACCCATCTGGGGAGCACTAGTCTGGTTTGCAGGTCACACACACACACACTTTGGCCACAGCCCCCACCCACCCGGGGGACACAAGCCTGGTTTGCAGGTCACACACACACACAACACACACACTTCCACTGCCCCCTTCCCACCTGCCCGGGAAGCTGAGGCTGACTTTTCTTGTGACTCACTCTCACACACACAAGAAAACAATAAAGTACCTTTCACTTTCACACCACTTATTACAAGTTAAGTATTACTGGCCAATATTGGTGCTATTGGATATCCTTTCTGCCTAGCTGTTTTTGTCTAACTTTAGATGTTACTTTGTTGAGACAGGACTTATCTGCCCCTATATCAACCAAAAATTCAAATTCCTCATTTAGGGGTCCCACTTCAAAATTTACCAAGGGCTCTTCTAGATGTTGCATCGGGTCCCCCTATATTAAAAGGCCCCTGACCCTCTAATTGTCACCTTTAAGGGTCTTCTCTAAATTATCTTGTTCCCTGGCTATTGCCACATCGAGACTGAGCTTTCTACAAAACCTCCTGGTGTGTCCTGGCTCTCCACAGTAATAGCAATGTCGTTCTCTCAAAGGGACTTGAGGTGTCTCTATCCCTCTTGCACCTGACAGTACAAGAGGCCTATCCTTGCTTCCTCCTGGTGGTGGACCCGCCCACCCTGCACTTTCTCTAGCTACAGCAACCATGATCTTAGCCTTGGCCTTTGCTTTTTCTTCCTCCCTCCTTAAATACACCTTCAATGCCTCTCTTAATAACTCATTAATGTCCTTCTCTTGCCAATCTTCCATCTTTTCCAGTTTTCTCCTTATATCAGGCCAAGATTTGGTAACAAATTGGACTTTTAGTAGCATTTGACCTTCTGGGGTGTCTGGGTCAATTCTAGAGTACAACTGGAAGTTCCGCTTTAGGCGGTTAAGCCAGGCAGCAGGAGCTTCATCTTTCTCCTGCATGCCCTCAAATGCCAGTTGGGTATTAGTTCCTTTGGGAATTGACTCTTTGATCCCCCGTATTATCAAAGACCTATATTCCATCATGGCCTTCCTCCCATCCTCCTGGTTAGGGTTCCAGCTGGGATCCGTTAGTGGCAATTTCTGTTCGCCTGATGGCACCTGGGGTCCTGGATGGTTATCTTTCTCCCAAATTCTTATGCCAGCCGCCCTAATCATCTGGACCTCTTCTGGGGAAAACAATATGCTCAGGATGGAATTCATCTCCCCCCAAGTGTAGATATTTGGACCTAGAAATTGATCCACTTGGTTGGCTATGCCCACTGGGTCCTCAGCTAAATGTCCCAACTCTTTCTTGAATCCTCTCACCTCAGAAGCAGTTAGGGGAGCATTCACAAAGCCAACACCTCCCGCTACTCCTCCCATAGGAACCTCTCTGAGGGGAAAGAGTCTCTCTGCCTTGGAGGTCTTGGATCTGGTGCTACAGTACGGCCCATCTTCAGATGCCAAACTACTTTGAGGGATATCTGGGTTACCCTGAACTTTCTGCCCATCAGCAGGTGTATTTGCTGATAGCTGTTTATCGGGTGAGGAGGCATTTGTGCCCCAACTAGGAGGAGGTAAAGGGACAGCAATAGGAGGGGGAGAAGAGCCTGAGTGGATATTAAGTGCAGCTGGAGAAGGGGTGGAGAATGCAGCAGGTGGAGTAGGCACTTGTGGTGGTGCAGAAGGAACTGGAGGGGATACAGGGTTTATCATAGCGGAAGCTGAAGAGGTAGAAGGAGGAGTCTGAGCAGGTGGTAGTGAGATGGCAGCCGGGGGAAGAACCGGACCTGCCATTTGAGGTGCTTGGAGAAGAGGAATATAAGGTTGAGGGGCAGAAGGAGGCAGATAATCCAGGGGATCCCATCTTTCACTAGTCTTATCATCCCCTCCTTCATTCCCCTCTTTCTTCCTCTGTACCTTACAAATTCGCACCCCTTCATCCCCAACAGTGCTCTTTAACCAGCAAGCTACATACAATAATGGCTCAGGATCAGTATCCCCTCGAGCTGTCAGATAATTATTTAACAGCTGGCACATCCACTTATCCTTTGTCCCACACCAAGGCCATCCTCCTTGTATCTCTAATTCTGGCCACACTTCCATACAATAATGGATCATTTTCGCTTTATCTAATCCCTCCGTGGCCTCTATAGAATCCCATTTTACTAACAGTTCTCCTAAGGGACTATTGGGATGTATATACCTCAGTCTCTTACCGGTCTTTTTACTATTACACCCCCCCATTTTACAGGTCTTAACAGTAAAAAATCCCAAAGGTGCCTTTACTGACCGGTAATTTCAAAAAGAACCTTCTTTGAGGAGCTTCAGCCTCCTCCACTGAACTTCAAAATTTCTGCCTGATGCTCAGGACTTTATACTGAAACAACTGCCCAATCTCTTGATTGCCCAACTTTCCCCACGTCAGGTCTTACATCTATCGGGACTTGAACACACGAAGCCTCGGCCTAAGAATCCGGGTCGTGCCTGACTCCCTCAGTCAGGAAAAACAACTGCCTGATTTTTAGTTTGCCTAACCCGCCAATTTTTAGGCTTCACCGTATCAGGACTTAAAAGCAAACCACAGCCTCCTTCGCTGGGGTTTGTGCCTGGTTCCTGTACCAGGACTTACTTTTGCCTGCAGGGCTTGTGAGCTACCCAAATCCTTCTCGGGACTGAAAAAATCTTACGCGAATCCTTCTCGAGACTTACAAATGCTACCCGAATCCTTCTCGGGACTGACAAATCTGCCTGACTTCCCTCTGTCAGGGCCTATTTTGGGTGCGTGCCACTCATACAAATATTCCCTCCGCACGCCCGGAGGGGGGGGGCCCTTTATTCCCCCTTGGGAGACAACTCACTCACGCTAATTCCAAGCTCCGCCCCCTGTTCCCGGCCGGATCCTTCGCAGGAGTCCGGAACCGCAGTACTGAGAGGTCCGCTCACGCTTCGAAGGTCCGGCTGCCGGCCTTCGTCTCATTCACACACACATGCGCACGTCTCCCGCTCCCGCCACCGGCTTTCTCACCAATCCGGTGCTCCGGTGCTCCTCTGCGTCGCTGCTCCTGAGCCGATCCCTCTGGTCCTGGTAGCCAGCTGTCCTGAAGTCCAAGATGGCCAGTCCTGAGTCTTCTTGCGGCGTGGCTATCCCGGACGAGCGCCCCCTGCTGAAATAAACAGGGCCAGGAGACTTCTTCTCCTTTATAATGCCTTTATTAAAAGTGATCAGCTCAGGATTGGGCAGCTCGGCAGGGCTGCAGTCCCCGTCGCGTCTCCCAGGGCGACTCAGAGGAGGAGGATATGCGCAGCTCTGTCCACTAGGGGCAGAGTCGGGGATCCAGTCCTCATGGGAGCCTTTAGGGCGTGATGTCCCCGTCAGATGTTACTTTTGAGCCTCGGCGGCCACCCTGGTCCCAGCGTTGGGACCACTCCCTGCTCAGGGCGAGAGGGACTCCGCATCTCTGCAGGCTCAGCACTGGGCTCCTCATGTCCAGACATCACTTTAGTCTCTCAACTCTTATTTGGCTCGTTGTTTTTGGGGTTTTCTCGTTGCATTTCGAGTCGGGGTCCCACAAAGCATTCTGGATTTTGGAGTCACTTTGCATAACCCCCCCCACCCTCTCAGGTGTCTTCCCTATGCTGTAAGAGAGCACTGCCTCTGGGGAAGGGCCATCCACGGCACCCAGCCCGGTTTTTTACTAATACAAAAGAGGAGATAAGCCTTAACGACCGGTGATTACAATAACAAAGCACTAAGAAGCCTGGCAGAGACCGATCTGGCGGCATCCCTGTAACTCTTTCTCACAAAAAAAAAATATTAACCGATTTTTTTGTTCATAACACCCCGAAGTGGCCCCTTTTACCCTTTCTGTGAAATTGAAAAAAAGATGACAAAAGGATTGAAAATAGGACTAATTACCATAAAGATAGAGAAATCAATAGCACACTGGTTAATGAATTGATGAAGGGAATTGTGTTACTTAGAACCAATGACCAATAAATTTTTTGCTTGCTAAAAAAGTATGGATTTTTTAATATAAAAATTAAAATTTGGTAATACAAATATAGAATAATACTATTATAAACAAGAAAAAATGGTTATCCTTTATTAATTCATTTCATTTCATTTTATGTGAAAATGCATAAATTTTTTATGCTTTGGGATGTCATTCTGTAGGACACGGTCCAAAGATCCCTCATCTGCCTCACGACCACAGTCAAGGACAGAGATTGAAGCGCTCCCCAAGGACTGAGACTGAGACCCTTCAAATTCTAACCCAGGGGTGCTGGCCTGACTGGAGCGGGATGTCTGCCATGGGAAGCGGGATGTTTCCCATAGGAGCCAGTCCTGAAACAACGGGCCCCTCTCACTGCTGGCGCCGGTTTGTGCTGTTCAGACCTGGACTGTCTGTGCCTGTTCCCAATGGATTTATTCTCCACTGTTCCCTCCATGTGCCGTCCTGCTCCCTCCCGGCGGTAGATTATAAAAGAGCCCTGAGTTAACCAAAGACTTTGAGATTCTCCCCAATGTGACCAGATGGATCTGTTGGCCAGACCACGAGGATTTCATCTCCCTGTTGGTAGCTATTCCCCCAACCCAACCCTCCTTTCTCTCTCTCTCTGTCCTTTATCGCCTTTCTAATCCTTCTGTTACATTTGCTATGGGCATGCAATAAAAGGTGCATTTGTTTTGATTGAAAGTCCCCTGCTGTGTGTCTTTAGGTATTGGAAAATAATGATAAATAAAGTACACATAGTTCATAGGATAAAAGGTAGACACCAGCCCTGGGATGGAGAGTGTGCCTCTGTCTGACCTGCTGAAAAGATCTCAGCAGGCCAGAGAAAAAATGTTATAGATAAGAAACAATAAACAACCTTGGAAACCAGAGCCAAAGAATTCAGACTCCTTCTTGGAAACATCAGGCTGGGAAAAAAGGATTCTTGGGGTCATCCCCGACTGCAGGGAACCCAAGATTGGCCTTCTGGGCTGTCTGGGTCAACATCAGAGTAAATCTGGAAGTTTTGCTTTAGCCCATTAAGCCATGGTGCTGGGGTCTTGTCTTTTTCCTGGGTGCCATCCAACGCTAACCTGGTATTACTCCCTCTAGGGACTGATTCTTTTATCCCTCTGGTCATCAGGGACCTGTAACCTCTCATATTCCTTCTCCCCTCTTCTTGATTAGGGTCCCAGTCAGGCTCCACTGAAGGCATTTTTTGGTCACCTGGGGGCCCAGGTTGGTTTTCTCACTCCCAAATTTTCATTCCTTCAGTTTGTATAAATCGAGTCTCTCCTAGGGAAAATAGCATGTTAAAGATGGAGTTCAATTCTTCCCATGTATAAATATTAGGGCTAAAGATGGATCAATTTGATTTGCAATTCCTACTGGGTCTTCCACTAAATTTCGCAATTCTTTCTTAAAGTTTCCAACTTTGGACGCAGTCAAGGGAGCGTTTACAAATCCAATCTCACTGGCCACCCCACCCATGGGAACTTCTCTGAGGGGGAACAATTTTTCACTTTTGCCACTTTGGACCAGGTGTTACAACATCAGCTGTGGAGGCTGACTGGGTAACTGCACTCTTGGGCATGAGATTCTGAGATGTTGTTTGGCTTCTCGTTTGTGGTGGGGGAGGCAGAGCAGGAACTTGGTGGTGAATAAGGGGTGCATGAGATGGCAGAGGTAAGGGGACGGTAGTGAAGGGTAAAGAGAGTAAGGAGAGGGTGGAGGGGAAGGTGGTGGAGGTGTAACTGGGTTAGGAGGTGGTAAAGGAATGACAGCTGGGAGAGGAGGAGGAATTGGTTCCACAGAAAGAGGAATTGGAGGAAGGATTTGAGGTACTGCAAGGGTAGGAGGAGGTAGGTGGTCAAGGGGGTCCCAGTTTTTGTTAGCCTTCCCAGCCTCTTCTTCTTCTTTTACTTTCCTAGCTTGCTTTCCCTGTTTTAATTTATAGACTCTTGTATTTTCCTCCTCTGAGGTGTACTTTAGCCAACAGGTGATGTTCTGTATGTGATGGGCCTTTTGCAGGAACTTGGGGTAAAAAAGGAAGGTGCATCACCTTTGGACAGAGAGGCAGGTAACTCAGGAAATGTTTAAGGATGTTGTTACGTCATACAGAAAGAAAATTAGAGAGGTGAAAGCTTAAGGCTTAACCAGGCCACTTCTGTGAAGGAGAATAAAAATATTTCTATAAATACATCAATGGCAAAAGGAGGTACAAGAACAATCTCCATTCATTTTGGGGGAGATGGGGTTACCAAATATGAGGGAAAGGCTGATGTACCTAACCACTTCTTTGCCTCATTTTCAAGAATAAGACAGGTTGTCCTTGGGACAAGTGTTCTCCTGAGCTGGTGGATGGGCACAGGGAGCAGAACAGCCCCTGTATGTCAGGAGGAAGCAGCTGGGGACTGCTGAGCCTCTCAGATTCTCACAGGTGGGATTGGATGGGATCCATCCTAGGGGATGAGGGAGCTGTGGATGAGCTCCCCAAGCTGCTCTCCATCATTCACCATCAGTGATGGCTCAGCAGGGAGGTCCCAGAGGACTGGAGGTGCCAGTGTGAGCCCATCCCCAAGAAGGGCTGGAAGGAGGAGCTGGGGAACTCCAGGCCTGTCAGCCTGAGCTGGGTGCCTGGCAAGGTTATGGAACAGATCACCTTGAGTGCCATCACAGGGCACCCACAGGATGGCCGAGGGATCAGAGCCAGCCAGCGTGGATTTCAATGTCTGCACTGAATCTGATGAGGACTGAGTCACATCAGCAAATGCAGATGACACAAGAGGTGTGAGGTGGATCTGCTGGAGGTAGAGGGCTCTGCAGAGGCTGGACAGGTGGATCCAGGCCAATCCATAAGTGCAGGTTGAACAATCCAAGGCTGGGTCCTGCACTTTGGCCACAACAACCCTGCAGTGCTAAGACTGGGACAGAGTGGCTGGAAGCAGCCAGGCAGAAAGGGACCTGCAGGGACTGATGGACAGCAGGCTGGACATGAGCAGCAGTGTGCCCAGGTGGCAGAAGGCAATGGCTCTGGCCGATCAGGAATGGGTGTGGCAGCAGGGACAGGGCAGGGATTCTTCCCTAGGTACTGCGAGGCCAATCGAGTGGTGTGTGGGCCAGCAGGAGGCCAGGAGGGCTGTTAGTTCCAGGTTTGGCACACCAAGTCCTGTGGTCCGTGGGCTGGGGTTGCAATTAGAAGAAATGTGAAGCAGGGGGTATAAAGAAAGGAAATGTGAAGCAAAGGAAATGCTCAGGGCAGTTTGGGGGCAGTTGCCAGGCAGCCCTGGCTCTGAGCAACAGCGTCTGCAGTGGGAGCAGGAAAACTCCCAGCTGATGGGAACAAAACTTTCTGGCTGAGTGCAGAGGCCAGGACAAAGCTGAGTGGTTTCCCTGGTGTCCCCCAGCCCTTGCTGGCCCCAGGGGCTGATGGCATTTGTGCTCCCTCAGGTTCATGTCCCCACACCAACAGCATGGGGGTGCTCCCCCTGCTCTGTGCAATGCAAACAGGGTCTGCTGAGCCAGTGCTGCCGTGTCTGTGCCTGCAAGGATGGGGCACCTGTGTGAGCTGGGGGAGAGGCCAGGGCTGCAGAGGGGGGATGTTGTTGGCAGCTCCATCAGGACGCTCTGGGACGCTGCCCTGGGCTGTGCAGCGCACTGGGGATGGATCAGCCCCTGCTCTGCTGCTCCTTCCCGTCTGCCCCAGGGCCCTTGCAGAGCCCCAGCCATGCTGTTTGCCCCCAGCCTGCCCAAGGCCAGCCTGGGGCTGCTCACAGGGCTTTTCTGTACTGAGTGTTGGCCTGGCTGTGTTATTGAGCCTGGGCAAGGAGCCTGGAGCCCCCAGGCCCTGGCCTGAGGCGTCAGCGCTGCCCCAGCAGTGCCCATGGCCTGTCCCTGCTGCAGCCCCGGCACTGCCACCCCCAGGGCTGTGCCCGGCCCCGAGAGCACTCAGGCCCTGCAGCAACACCAGGGCCACCAGGGCAGCGAGGCAGGGCCACGGCAGCAGCACTGGCAACACCAAGTTAGCACAAACAATGACATCACTTTGTAGAAAATATTTAAAATTTAAAACAAAGACAAAGAACCTCAAAAATGAAACCATCAAGAAGTATTGAAGGTTACTTTTATTACAAGTGATTGGCAGAAACTGGCCAGCAGTTTAATGCTTCTGAAAGCATCCAGTCATCAGTGTCCACACTGCAGCCTTGAGCTCCTGGTTCCTCAGGCTGTAGATGAGGGGATTCAGGGCTGGAGGCACCACCGAGTACAGAACTGACAGGGCCAGATCCAGGGATGGGGAGGACATGGAGGGGGGCTTCAGGTGAGCAAACATGATAGTGCTAATGAACAGGGTGAAAACAGACAGGTGAGGGAGGCAGGTGGAAAAGGCTTTGTGCCGTCCCTGTTCAGAGGGGATCCTCAGCACAGCCCTGAAGATCTGCACATAGGAGAAAACAATGAATACAAAACAACCAAATGATAAACAGGCAGTAACAGCAAGAAACCCAAGCTCCCTTAGGTAGGATTTGGAGCAGGAGAGCTTGAGGATCTGTGGGATTTCACAGAAGAACTGGCCCAGGGCATTGCCATGGCACAGGGGCAGGGAAAATGTATTGGCTGTGTGCATGAGAGCATTGAGAAAGGCACAGGCCCAGGCAGCTGCTGCCATGTGGGCACAAGCTCTGCTGCCCAGTAGTGTCCCGTAGTGCAGGGGTTTGCAGATGGACACGTAGCGGTCGTAGCACATGATGGTCAGGAGGGAAAACTCTGTCCCAATGAAGAACACAAGCATAAATAGCTGAACAGCACATCCAGTGTAGGAGATGTCCCTGGTGTCCCAGAGGGAATTGTGCATGGCTTTGGGGACAGTGGTGCAGATGGAGCCCAGGTCGCTGAGGGCCAGGTTGAGCAGGAAGAAGAACATGGGCGTGTGCAGGTGGTGGCCGCAGGCTACGGCGCTGATGATGAGGCCGTTGCCCAGGAGGGCAGCCAGGGAGATGCCCAGCAAGAGGCAGAAGTGCAGGAGCTGCAGCTGCCGCGTGTCTGCCAATGCCAGCAGGAGGAAGTGGCTGATGGAGCTGCTGTTGGACATTGGCAGTGCCTTGGCATGGGGATCTGTAACAAAAGGAATCATGGAATAGCTGTGTTTGGAGAGGATTTTAAATATCCCAGCATAGCTTTGGGGCACTTTGCCCCCACTTCCTGCCCAGGGCTCTGCTGCCCGGAGCTGTCCCTGCCAGCAGCTGCTTCCCTGTGCCCAGGGCTTGGCCCTGCCAGTTCTGCCAGCACCCAGCCCAGCCCTGGGGGCTCAGCTCTGCCCTGCAGACTCCTCCCAGCTCAGGCACTGCTCATGGGCAGCTCTGGCTGTGCAGACTCTGATGGCTCTGTCAAAGCAACCCTGAGGAAGTTGGAATAGTGACATTGATGCTGCCTGTGAGGGGCCCTGTGATGACTTCTGTCACTGCCTGACTTGTTTAGATCAGAGATAATTTTTTTTTATTTGCCTCTAGCTGAACTGAAATGAATATCTGTGGTCAATTTCCCATTCAGGTAACCCAAAACATTAGATTAAAAATGCAGGACTTCCCCTTTCCTGCTGCCCCTGCCTTACTATGCTCCCTGTATAATCTACTTGGAAATGTTCTGCAGTTAAATGCCGTGCTGGGAGCAGTCCTGAACAGCACAGCATCCTCCCCACACAAGGAGAACACTTCCAAGCCTTACCAGCTGTCTCCTCCCACCCAGACCTTGTCCCCCAGCGCTGGGAGCAGCTGCCAGGGCTGGCTGAGAGCTGTCCCTGGCAGGCAGCAGAGTCCCTGCCCCAGCACAGCGCCCTGGGCTGCAGGACCCTGCTCTGCAGGACAGCCCTGGGCACCCCTGGCTGCTCTGCACTAGAGACAATCAGAGAATGTACTCACAGGGTCTGCAGGCATTGGGATGTTCCAGCTGCAGGAGATCACTCCAGGAACTGCAGCTGCATTGTCCTGCAGCCAGAGGTTCCTGTGCCAAGGGCTGGCAGTGATTGTGCCCCAGGCACTTCTCAGCACCTTCCCAGCCCTGACTGATTGAAGCTCTCTGTGCCTCTGTGCTGTGCCCGGGGTGGCTGCAGGCAGTGCCCCAGCCCTGCTGGGCTGGCAGAAGAGCTGCTCATCAAGAGAAATGTGCTTTTGAAGCTCTTCTTGGTTACCAGGAGCTGCCTCTGTGCCAGGAGCCCAGCCCAGCTCAGCAGCACAGACACAGGACAAAGGACTTTAATGAGCCTCTGGGGCTTTGTGCTCATGCCCTGAACATCAGTCCCTGAGAGGCAGCTGAAGAAACCTCTCCAGAACTCCAAGGAAGAATCCAACTCCAAAGTTTCTTGGACTTTTAATGGGTCCCACTGAGGAGCAGAAATGATAAAGTGTCCCCAGGCAGAGCAGAGAACTGGAGGCAGTGATGACAGGTGGGGACAAAGAGAAGCCAAGTCTTGGTGCCCTGGGGCACAGCAGGGTCTGTGCCACCAAGGGCTGTGAGGAGACACCTTGTCCTGAGGCCCTGGGGCCTCCTGGCACAGCCCCAGCCAGGCTGGGCACTGTCAGCCCCTTGTCCTGCCCTCAGCATCCCCCCCTAGCCCACACCCCAGTGGCCTCAAGGATCTGCTGGAAGGAGTCCCTGGGGAGCCTTGCTCAGCAATGGCCCTGGGGGCTCCTGAATGCTCCCTACAAGGACTGCAGGTTTTTCAAAGAACTTTGGGTTTGGCTTTTGCCTTGGAGTCTCTGAGAGGTTTGTGCAATCATGACCTCCAATTGTCTGCTGTAATTATTCCCTGGAGAGGCTTTCTCAGTAACAACATTCAGTGGGGCTGATTAATACTACAGGGTACTTCAGTTATTTTAAGGTACTTGGTGTTTCCCTTTTGATACACACTTTTTGAGAGGTTTTACACTCATGGCCCCAGTTATCTGCTTTAATGAGTCCCTGGAGAGCTTTGGACTGACACTCAGTGGGGCTCATTATTGCTTTGAGATACTCAAGGTTTTTAAGGTACTTTATGGATTTAAGTATACTTTTAGGTACTTTTATGGAATTTCCTTCCAAAATTGAGTGTCTGAGAGGTTTTTGATCCATTCTGGCCTCCAATTCTGTTGTCCAAGGTCTCCATGAGGAGCCTGTGTTGGGTATCTTCCCCCTTTCTGTTTTAAAACAAAGATGGAACTGAAAGAATTTTCTAAGACTTTCTTAAAGCATCCAACAAGCATGGGACAATTAACAATACAGCAAAAACCACTAAGAGAATTAATAGTTCTGTTTTAGCTAGACATCATCCAACCCTTTAGTCCCTTGCATTGGAAGAGTTTATTGAACCAGTCTTTGTTTTCCACTTGAAGCTTCTTGAACCGTTCCTTCAGTACCTGAATGCTCTTGTGGATTGACTCGCTGTGGCTGGAGAGGTTCATGCAACACATGCCCTCAGAGTCTACACAGCCATGCCCATGTGCCCAGAGTAAAAACTCTATCGCTGTTCTGCAAGGTGGCATGTCTGATGGTCTCTGTGTCTGAGAGCAAGCCACTCATTGTGAGGGAGGTAGCATTGGTTTGCTTACTTAACAGGGACCCAAGATGGTCTAATGGTCCTAAAGCTTTAGCTGCAGCCACCCAAAGTATTTCAAATTGAGGGTGCTACCATCTGATACCTGGATTAAAGCTTTCAAAGCCATCTCTTTGATATCATCCAATACTTCTCTGGGGATACCTGCTGCTTGATCATCTGGTAGGCTGTGTTGTCTTTCTCCAGCTAGATGGTTGCTTGTCAATTCCACCCTTGCCTCATTATTATCATAGTCATTGCTATTAGCATAATAAACACTTCCATCCCTCTTCCCACAGGGTGTATTCTGTAAATGACAACAACATAATATATTTTAAATCATAGGTGGTTCAGACGTGCTGTAAACATGGCCCTCATTAGGTCTTTAAAGCAAGGTAAGTCTTTCCTATGGTCTTTAGATACAAAGATCCTTGATTTCCCTGCAAACCAGTGGCTGATACCTGGGATTCTGCCCCCTTTTTTCATAACATAACAGGGCAATGAGGAATTTTGAGGCTATTTGCCAGTCTCCTTCCTTAACTGGAGGCATGGTCCAGGGTGGAGAGGGAATGATTGACAGTGAGTGCAGGACCCACAGTTGTGTGAGTGGAGTCTGGAGCTTTTTTCAGAGCAGAGGCGAAAGTTGTGGTAGCAGGAAGTGGAGGAGCCAAGATGGAGGGAGGGTGGTCAGGCTCCTGAGCCATATTTTGTCTCGTTCTGTCTTGTGTCTCTAGGGCATGATGCTCCAAGACAGCATGGCCATTGCCATCTTGGACCATCATTAAAGGTTTGAGAAAGGCAGGTTTGAAGGGAGGTCCCGAGTTAGGAGTTACCAACGGATTGAGTTTTCAACACACTGCTTGCTGGTATAGTGTGGTGTGGAAGATGGGGAGCACGCAGGGTGCAATGGGGTCCCTTTTGATCAAAAATTGTACAGTTTAACTCCCACTGAGTCCTAAAATTCAGTGGTATGGATTTCATCAGCAGAGGAATCTGGAAAATTTTTAATGATCCACCTCACAATTGATTTTAATTTGTTCTTTGAAAATATTATGTCCTGATCTGTGAGAATGAAAGCATCCATATATGCTCCTTTCTACTTTGATCATCTGGCTGCTGACTTTTCTCTTTCTCTGCCTTATGGGGAAGAGCCGCTGTAACACCCCAAATCAATTATGGGACGTGGGTGCATGCTGTAAAAACACAGTGACTAAATGGGCAATGAATGTCTTGCATTTCCCCAAACCCACCTGCAATCCGATGCAGGTGAAACCGTCATTGTCCCTGCTGATCCTGGCCAAGGTCCCTTGAAGCAACGATGAATCTGCTGAGCCTGGCACAATCCAAAATCCCGGGGAACACTGACCTATCCATCAGCTAACCCCAGCTGACATGACTGACACAGGGAGCCCTGAATGTCATGGTCCCTGTTCGGGTGCCAAATGTCCCAATGAGGGTGGCTGCAATAAACCTCTCTGGTTCCCTGACTTCAGGGCGAGGGTGGTGAAAATGCAAAGGAGCAGGATCAATGGAGTTGTTTAAAAGGAACTTTAATAACAGGGTGAAAAACAATACACATGGAGAAGTCCAGCACAGTACAAGGGGCAGTATTATAAACCTGAGTCAAGGGGGAAGCAACAACATAGATACTTGGGGCTTGAAAACTAGAACAATAACATATAGAAGAAATAAGTAACCAATAAACCAATAGGGGAGTAGAACTTGGACAACATAGCATAACAACACTAAAGGCTTATGGGGGACTTCTCAAGCTCACCCTAAGTTAAAAGAATGACTCCTAGGACTTGAAACTCACACCCAGTTCTTCCGGGGTAAAATCTGTCTGACTCTGAGTTACAGCTGGGCTAACTCTCACATTGCTGATTTGCAATGGTCCCTTGGGACCATGCAGCCCAACAGAGCCACAATGATGTCCTTGGTTCCACGAGGCTCCACGGTGTCACAATGTCCCTTGGATCCATGGTGCTCTGCAGTGTCACAATTGCCCCTTCATTTCACAAGGCTCCCAAATGTCACATTGGTCTCCATAGGAAGGAAACCACGGAGCCCCCATGTTTCAGCAGCTGATGAGTGGAAACCACCAGAGGCCAAGGCAAGCCTGACCTGTCTGTCCTGGCGGGTTTGCTTGGACCAACCCTTGGATATTTGAAATTATGGATGTGGAATCTTAATTTCAGACATTTGTGCCTGGAGAAGATGGATGTTTTTCTTCCATAAAAAGAAAAGCACAGAGCCCTTTCCAGTGTTTGCAAAACAAGTAAGTGCTGACACTCAGGAATCAAAGACCAGCCACACCTGTCTGTCCTGGCAACTTTTGTCTGGCAGTAATCCTTGGATACACAGAAATTTGGAGGTGGAATCCAAGTTTTGGCCATGGATACCTGGAAAAGATGGACAGTTCTTTTCTATACAAAGGAAAGCCCAGAGCCCCAGTGTTTCACGGGCAGATGGGAGTGGTCTTCCACATTCCAAGGTTGGCCAGACCTGTCAGGTGAACCCTGGGAGTCCAAGGCAGCCACACCTATTTCATGTTCCCTTGGTTCCACAGGGCCCTGCAGTGTCACAATGGTTCTCTTGCTTCCATGATGCCCTCTGGTGTCATAATGGCCCCTTGGTTACACAAGTCTTTAAGGATCTAAATGGTCTCCATGGTTCCAAAAGCCCAGGCTATCATAATGATCTATTGGTTCCATGAAGTTCTTCTGTGTCACCATGGCCCCTTGGTTCCATGGGCTCCAGTGGTACCACAATGATCCCCGTGGCTCCACAAGTTCCCATAGTGTCCCTTCCCTCCATGAGGCCCTGCAGGGTCACAATGGCCCTTTGGTTCCATGAGGCCCTGCAGTGTCACAATGGTCACCATGATTCCATGGGGCCTTGCAATGCCACAATTTTCTCCACGGATCCACGGTGCCCTGCAGGATCACAATGACCCTTTGGCTCCATGAGGCCCTGAATTGCTACAATTGTGTCTTGGTTCCACAAAGCCCCGTGGCTTCACATTGGCCCCTTGGGACCATGCGGCCCAACAGAACCACAGTGATGTCCTTGGTTCCATGAGGCTCCACAGTGTCACAATGGTCCCTTGGATCCGTGGTACTCTGCAGTGTCACAATGTTCCCTGCATTTCCGAAGACCCCGAAGTGTCACAATGGCCCCCATATTTGCTCAAAACTCCACAGTGTCATAATGGCCCCTTGGATCCATGGTACTCACAGTGTCACAATGATTCCCTTGGTTCCACAAGTTCCTACAGTGTAACAATGCCCTATGGCTCCACAGCCTCCCACATTGTCACAATGGTCTCCATAGGAAGGAAACAACCGAGCACCGGGGCAGATGAGAGGCAGTCACCAGAGGCCGAGTCTCACCACACTTGACTGTATTGGCAGATTTTGTTTGGGAGAAACCCTTGCATATAGGGAATTTTAGAGGTGGAATCCTAATTTCAGGCATAGAAGCCTAGACAAGAAAGAGAGCTCTTTTCCATAGGAAGGAAAGCACAGAGCCCCAGTGCTTCACAGTCAGATGAGAAGTGGCCCTTGACATATCAAATTCAGTGGGAGCTGTCAAACAGCCCCCAGGAGGCCAAAGCAGGCAGACCTGTTCCATGGTTCCTTGATTTCATGGGTCCCCACACTGTCACAGTATTCTCCTTGATTTCATGAAGTCTTGCAGTGCCACAATGGCTTCTTGGTTTCATGAGCCCCAACAGAGTCACAGGGTTCCCTTGGCTCCATGCGGTCCCGCTGTGACACAATGGCTCCTTGTTTCTATGGTGATTTGCGGAGAAAGGAAGAAACCTCACAACTTGTAAAAGTTGTAAAGCCCGGTATGCTTTATTACGACGCGCGCCGGACGCAAGACTCCCCAAAAGGCATGCGTGCCTCTGGAGACTTCGAGTCCTCTTTTTATCCCCCTTCCAAATGCATATGCATACAGTTTCAAAATAAGTTCATACATATTCATTCCATGTGACATTTAGCACTAATTCTTCTTTATTAGAGGAATTTCTAGGTCGGGGGCAGATTGACCTCGTGGTTTTTCTGTTTTTCTTTCTCTGTCTCCTTGCTGTCTCTGGAATGCGGCCTCTCCTTCAGCTTTGGCTTCACAGACCCTTCACCTCTCCCAGACACTTCACCTAGTTCAGGATGGATCCCTACTCTGTCTCATTCCCCCCTTTCCTAGGAAAGAAGTAAATTCTTTTACTTAAGGAAAACTTCCATGACAATAAGTGTCTTTTAACGTTTAACCATGTACGTTTGACAAAGAGGTTAGTACAGCCATTCGTTGCAGTATTTTCCAGTTCCAAATTAACAATGTAGTAGAAAATCCTAAGCTTATCTCAACTAATATTAATAAAACTACAATAGGGTGGCACAACTTATTAAAGATTCCATTTGCAGTTGGTGATCACCCAAAGATCACATCTCACCAGTGATGATCTGTATTTTATTTTTTGTAGAACTCTGGTTATTTCTTTTGTATCATGTTGGACAGTAATTAAGGTTTTCTTTCCACTTTCTCGGATTTCTTTCAAGACTTCTAATAGGTCTTGGTGCTTAATTAATTGCTTTACCAATGTAAGGTTCGCCCCAATAGGGGTAGGTGGTAGTCTGTGATACACTGTGTAATTGGCTGTAATCAGGTGGTGGGATGTTACTGGTACCAAATACGAAAAATCACACCCAATAATCTTAACAAAATTACAAATACAGAGATTAGAATGGTTTCTACTAGACAGAATAACATCATTGCTATCAATTTGTACAGCAGCACAAGCAGTTCTCAAACATACACCCTTCTCCAGTATATACGAGCACAGTTTTCTGGTCAGTGACTGGATGAATTTCAAAGTGACAAATACTCTGTTCAGTGTCCAAACACATCCTGGGCATTAGCAGTATTGCTTTCACAAATGAATTCCATTTGTTCTCTAGTAATGCAGGATTCTAAGTTTACTGTTTGCCACTTTTCATTCATCTTTTCGTGCCCACCCTCTATGTTCTGAAGGATAGAGTGTTGTTTCTTCATGGTTTAATCTTAGGGCAATGATGGGATGGATAACATAAACAGTGGCATTACGTATGGTAAGCACAAAGGCAGTGGCCACATTAGAAACAGGATCATAGGTGAAATTCACCATAGTCCACCAGGATTAAAACTTCCTTTCAAAATCAATTGCATTATCTCACTCAATTTTCTGAATTTCAGCTGAAAAATTACCTTCACCCCTTTCCTATATGATCAGAGCTGCTGTTGCTTGTATCCATAACTGTGCTTGTATACAACTGAAAGCTAAAGACACATTATCTTGAACTATACTAAGTGCTTCTACTATCAATTTGTGGTCTTGGTCCCCGGCCTCTTCATACTTCTTTACTTTGGCAGTACTTTTGAAATCTGTCACTGGCTAGTTCCTAATGCCAATAGAGATTACTATAAAGGCTGCTTCAATTTTGTTAGGCTACCTGCTGCAGCAGCCAGTTTATTCATCAGTATTTCTGAATCAATTCCATTTAAAACTCCTAATCTTGTCCCTAATATGCCAGTTAGATGTTTGTTATGGGGAACAGGAACTGCTTTCTGTCCATGATCATCCCTCCCTGCCAGAGGGATGTGCTGGGCTCATACTACAAATTCAGACACACTTCACAAGTGTACCTTACAGAGGTTTAGGTCATACTTGAGGCAGATGTTTGTTCTGAAATGTAGAGATTTCCGGGAATCTAACCTCTCTCTCTCCCTCCAAAGCACCTGATTTCTCAGATGTGTGGCAAGCAGGAATGTCTCTCCTGGTCTACAAAACCTCACCCACCTTGCCCCTAGCTAAGATCAAGCTGTGGACTGTGTTCAGGGCAGAAGATAATGGAGGGGAAATCTTGAGAGAAAAGCCTAAATTCATTGCAGTGCCTCAGAAGAAACTGGGATCAGGTTTCTGCTACTTGAAACACTCAGCACAAAAGTGATGCTCAAAATCCTACAGCCTGCTGCTGAGCTCTGAGGGGGTCTCTCTCTCTACTTCTTTTAAGCAGAATCCAACTGCCTCAGACTGGGACGATCACTGATCCAAATCTCAGTAGGAAAAGGGACAGCTATAAATAAGGAAAATCACCTTCCTTGCTTGGATTAATTTACCACCTGCAGTTCAGCACCCTTTACCAGCCATTGCCTGGGGGTTCAGCCAACCAGCTTGGAAAATGACCTGAGGAAACTGATTTCTTGGTGTTCCTGGTTTTAGGCACCTGGAGAGCTGGCTCCTTCCTTTCTTGTTCTGCTCCTGAGATATGCCTGTTTCTGTGACCATGTTTCCAGCCCTCAAAGGAAGTTTTTAGGAAGGAGGAGCAGGCTGGTTGGATTTTTGAGATGTTAATTTGCATTATCAACTCCACACGTTTGAGAGACCATTCTGGATTGAATAATAGCTGTTGTTCAGTCACATTCTTTACTACGTTAGGTTCAAGTTTGAAATTTGGGTAGAGTCTGAACTAGTATGGGGTGTATAAGGCCCCGCTGTGGTAAAAAGTGCAGCGTCCACTTTGAATTCAAATGAAAGTCTGACAGTAACTCGAGCTCAAAGGCAGGTCACTTCTACAGGCTGTATCAGGGTGAAATTACACCAACAGTCTGATTCACTTAGGTCATCACAGACTTCCTGATGTTCATATACACCAGGGGAGGTTCAGACACTAATTACATCTGGTCTCTTGTTGGTTTTTCGGCTGTTTGAAGGGCCTGGAAAGGCCCGGAGTGGCCTTGGGACAGCCCGCGTATCGAAGGACGAGAAGAGGCTTCAGTTCTTCTTTCGGTTTTTATGTTTATTAATTGTTTATCTAAAAGATGTTCTTTCAGCCCGACAGAGGTCTGCTCAGCAGTCAGCCATGAGCACACTGTGCCGCCCTCCGTACAGCCACCTATCTTTATACCCATGGTTACGTGTACAATATTTATCATTTTTCCCCAATACCATTTATTCTTATTGCCCGGTGCACTTTCAGTAATAACCAATCCAAAAGTGCCACCATCACCATAGAAGATGGAGGAGAAGAAGAAGAAGAAGAAGGACAGGACACGCCCCAATTCCTCCATCTTACTTCTCTAAACCCCCCTGTACATAAATCCTAAACCCTGTGTCTCACCCTCTATTTAACTAATCCCTTCACCATTCACCCCGGTGAAGTCCTCCTGTCCTCATACAGGTGTCGTCTCCTGTGTAGGATCAAAGTCCAGCCACCAGACACTTCTGGCAACATTCCAGGACTCCCGAGCCCCCCAAGGATGGTCTCGGTGGCTCGGCATCTCAGGACTCAGATCCTGAGATCCCACAGTCTCTCATAAGCCATCCTATTGATGACTAAGCACTTCACTGTGATTTCTTCTCCTCAGATTCCTTGAAGTGTTCACAGTTCTCGTTCTTGCTATTCTTACTCCTCACATACCTGATTCTCGTGGATTACTACAGCAGATATGTTTAAATCTTTTATCTCAGAAGGTTTTCCCATGGATCCAGTATACTGATTAAATGCCAGGGACCAAGGCCATTCAGCATTGCTTTGGATAGAGGTACTCTCTAGTTCTAAAACTTCAGTTATAATTCCATACAAAACAATTCTGTACACTAAAGTATGAGCTACTCCCGACCACAATATACTCATTTTGCCCGAGTAAGTTTTAGTCTCAGTTCATTGTCTCCTGGTGTCACTCCTGAAGGGGCTTCTGGGCCTTCTTCACCCGAGAGTGATGGATCCAGCATTCTGCTCCTTGATTTTGATTGCAGTGAAGGTGGTGAGAGGTACTTGCAGTGGTCTCTCTCACTATGGTTCCGAAGTCTTCTCTGTAAGAGACTTAACATATACATCGTCCCCAGGCTATCTAACTCCCTGCTCCGAGTTCCAGCCACAAGTTTCTCAATTTCTCTGAGCCGTTTGCTTAATGCCACCATGTAAGTGGACATTCTGGACATTCCCCTTGTATTCTATGGTCTTCTATAAGGCATTCCAAAAGGATTCAGCATTCCTTTAGCTCAAAAGGTTTAGTTTGAATTTGCAATAGTGCTAGTGGAAGAGCTTCTTGCCCCAGTCTTATGATTTGCTGCTTAATCAAATGATTCATTCTCTCCCCCTGGCCGCTTGATTGGGGGCGGTATGGGGTGTGAAGTTCCTAATCTATGCCCAGATGGCTACTAATCTGTTGCACTATTTTGGAAATGAAAGGTGATTCTTTATCTGAGGATATTGTGGCTGGAACTCTGAAGCGTGGTATTATCTCTTGTAAAAATGATCTGGTCACCTCTTGAGCTTTGACAGTTCTGGTGGGGAATGTTTCTGGCTACTCTGAAAATGTATCTATTAATACCAGTAAATACTGATACTCCTCTTTCCTTGGGAGTTCTGAAAAGTTGATTTGCCACTGCTGTACAGGCCCATGGCCTCTCCCAGTCTGACCGAGTTTTGGCCCGGGGGTATTTTGAGGTTAGTCTGGAGGCAAGGATCACATTATCAGCTCACCTGAGTGATAGTGGCATATAGATTCCTGACAATGATACAACAGCCTTTTCAATCAGATGTGTGTTCTAGAAAGCCTGTGGGAATTACTACTTCAAAGTTAACACTTCATTCCAATGCACTCTGTATCACTCGCAGCCTTGGTCATTTTGAGAAAGGAGCCACACTCTATAAAAGGCTTTAAGTAATTAGGCCTTAGTGTGTTTTCTAGTGCCCTTCCTTCACTAGTAACCACGAAAATGGGAAGGGATTACTAGCTCTCTTTCAATGGTAGCCCACCCCTTGCAGTTGTACGTCTCTTTGGTTAGATTATTGTATTATGGCTTACCTTCGAGGAAAATCTGTACCTCACCCTTTGCTGCTTTCTTTGCCTCTCCATCCGCCAGCTCATTTCTTTCCTCTAATTTTAAGCTCACTCTCTGGTGTGCCTTAATATGCCTTTTCAGATAGCTGAACTGCTTCCAGCAGCTGGATTGTCTCTTCTTTCCCTGTGAGGTCAGCAGTCCCCTCTCCTTCCAGATGGCTCCATGTGCATGCACAACTCTGAATGCCTTTTGCTGTTTCTAAGGCATGGGTCCATGCATTTATCTCAGCATCCTGTGCAGAGTACCTGTTGGTAAGGGTCCAGACTCTATTACCTCTCTGCAGGTAGTCACTGTGAATTTGCAATGTCGCTTTCTTGTCAGTGAACCAGGTCTCTGCATCGTCCGAGGAGTGTCCTTTAGTCTGGGCGGCTGGAGTAGTAGCTTCAATGGTCTCTAGGCAATCGTGGTGTACTGCTTCTCCTTGATTCCACTGAGAAAAGAAGCTGGGTTGACAATATTAGTCACCACTATCTCTCCATCATCTTGCTCTACCATGATGGCCTGGTATTTCAGAAACCTCTCTGGTGAGAAGCCAGTGGCCACCCTTTACTTCCAGTACTGTGGACACTGTGTGGGACACTAGCACAGTCATTTTTGTCCCAGGGTAAACTTGTGTGCCTCTTGAATGTTCAGCACAACTGCTGCTACAGCTCTGAGGCAACCTGGCCATCCTTCGGCTGTTGCATCTAGTTGCTTAGAGAAGTAAGCAACTACCCTCTGGTATGGACCCAAGTCCTGAGCCAATATTACCAGGGCAATTCCTTGCGTGGAAAAATAGAAAGAATGCTTTACTTACATCTGGAAGTTTCAAAGCTGGAGCTGACATGAGGGGACTCTCTAGCTGGTGAAAGGCCCGTGTGGCGTCTCTTGTCCACTGGAGATCTCAGTTCCCATTGGCAATAAGAGCACAGAGGGGTCTGGCGAACAGTCCATAATTATGAACCCACAGCTGGCACTACTCTGCCATGCCTAAGAAGGTTTGGAGTTCTTTCATTGTCTGGGGTTCAGGGTTTGGCATAGGGCTTCCCTGCCTTAAAGTCTGCTGCTCAGCACTCACTTCTTACTCCAGGTAGATTACCTTCTGTTTCACTACCTGTGCCTTTTTCTTTGAGACTCTGCATCCTTGGAGTCCTAGGAAATTCAAAAGGCTTACCGTCCAGGCTTCTCTCGCTTCCCTCGTCTGAGTGGCTACTAGAAGATCATCTATGTACTGCAACAGCCTCCTTTCCTCTTGTGGAGCTTCCCGGGACTCTGTGTCTTTGCAAGCTGTTCTCCACTCGGAGTGGAGAATTTTGAAGCCTTCAGGCACATGGACTATGTGAGCTTGTGTCTGAATGCAAAAATGCTCTGGCTGGCTTAGTGGATAGGGAGGCAAAAGAAGGCATCTCTTAGGCCTAAAACAGTGAACCAGGTTAGCTCAGGTGTTAAACAAGTTAGTAAGGTCTATGGATTTGCTACCACAGGGTACAAATTCTGTGTTATCTTATTGACAGCCCTTAATCCAGTACTACCAGTTATTGGACTGATTCCTTCCTTACCTTCCTTTTGAGGGTACTACTCAGTTCTCACTGGTTGTGTTCTTTCATTAAGCTTGATGGGGGGGCATCCCATGGGGGAGCATCTTTCACTCTCCCTGGTGCAGCAGAGGTTCATACTCTTGAAAACACTTATTTACTTATTCTAATATCTCCTTACTAATGTCTTTCTTAATTTCAGTGTCTGTTAATATTAAGCCTAACATCTTTATATTATTTGCCTCCAGAGTAACCTTTCTCACTTGAAAATGTTTAGCAAATTGAGCGAATTGTACAAAAGCTTTTAGGTACACATAGTACACATGTTACTTTAAAGGTTTGCAAAAGTATGCCTTCTCAGACTGGCCAGTTGTTCATTCCCCACACTACAACATAAACATTCTCCACAGGTACTAAAGCTTTATTTAAAACTGAACACATGACCCTTGTGCCGACAAAAATTCTTCCCTTTTGGGAAGGTCACCTTTACCCCTCCTCCCTTACCTTGGGAGGAAGCCTTTACAAATCATATGTACTCATTTTGCGAACTGTGATTGCTTCGCATTTCAGCGTGATAATCCTTGCCTGATTTCATACGTTGCTATCTTATGCTGCATGCTGAACAACATGTTTGATTTGCTTTCTCTTTGCCTTGTTTTCCTTTTCAAGGGCCAAGACCAGAGAGTGATCTGATCTCACAGTCTCTTTGTCATTCTGGGTGATTTCTTAAAACAAAAGACATTTCAGCATACAAAAACGATCCCATTTATCTTCCTATTATAAAACAGTACTAACAGCAATGAAGCACTTAAAATCGTTTTATTTTCTGAGCTGCTCTTACTGGCAACCTCCTCCCAGTGAGCTCCTCCCAAAAGGGGATAATTTAGGAACCTGTTTGCTCTGGTCAGTTCTTATTATTTATTTCTCCTTGCCCTATCTCGCTTCCACTCAAACCTTTTACAGACCTTCACAGTAGTTTCTCAGTTTTCCTCCTATACACACAGCTCCAGGTGGCAGGTATCAGATGTGATTCTCACACACAAGCTCTAAGACCTTAGGTTCTGAATCCGCTTGACCAGAAACCTTTAATTTAAACTCAGGGCGTGTACCCTGACACTTATTGGAACAGCAAAACAGCAATACCAGTGTTTCTCATAAACACCGCACTGCAATAGTACCTGCACATCCAGCTCTTGCCCACAGGCCATTCCTGTGTTCCCTGGGGAGACAGGGCAGCCAGAGCTGTCCCTGTGCCCAGGGCGCAGCCACTGTCACCTCACACAGCATGCTAGCCTCTTGATGTACCAAAGGCTCCCCGAAATTGCCCGCAAAGGCAGGCTATTCTGTTTGTTACAGAGAACTTTAAATCCCTACAGCAGATTGTTTCCAGTCCAGACTTACTGCAGTACCAACTGAAGTCTCCTAAATCTCATAAGTCTCATTAACTAATTCATCTCATTCACCTCTTCTATCTAAACTCTGTTTTACAAAATATCAGTCTTTTCTAGTTCTTGCACAATCTAATTAAGCACTGTGTCTACTTACACTTGTTTTGCTGCTTTGCAAAAAGGCTGTGCTAGTCACAGCCAAAACTCTGATATACCTGCAGACACAGACACACGCACTCTCCCCCCCCACCTTATCTCAAATTCATTAGAGCCAAGGCTTGAATTACTATGAGGGGGAGAATTCTTGGAATTCCTTTAACTCACTTTATCGAAGTTAAACATAAAGCACCGTACTATAGTTCTCCTATGTAAAATGCTACTCTTGTTGCAACAAAATCTTAAAATCTCCACAAACACCACTATACAATCTGAGAATCAAATTACCACAATGCAGCGGAAGAAAATCACCACACAAAATCACTGGGAAAGGGCTTATTTCTCAAAGTGCTCACTTTTCTCAACACAACACAGCACACCATAATTCGGCATTTACTCAAATCAATTTTTCCTGGACACAATCCAAATAACAGCACACAGTCGAGAGATCAAGTCCAAACATCTAAGGCAAAGGAACTCTCTGAGCTCAAACTCACGGTTAAAATGTACCAAATCTACACAAATCACTACATTCAAACACGATAAATACCATCACTGACATTCCTCCACTCGCTTCTCCGCAGGGCACTTCTCTCCCTGCCCCCGCAGCCTGCTGCAGGCCTCACTCGGCTGCTTCAAACACGGGTAATACTGACCCTCCCGCACTGTAGGGCACTGTAGATTTACTCTTTTTTATACACCATACACTTATCACCTGCACGATCACAAACGCAGTGCACTTGTTACACACATTAACTATACAGCAACACAGTGTCCGGACATCACACACACACAAACAAAACACACACGGGCTCACCAGTTCTGCTCTGTCAGAACTATGAATCCCCAATACACACATACACGGGTTCACCCGGCTTACCCCCAAAGCCGCTAGCGGTCTGCTCTATCAGAACGATGAACCCCGTCTCTAATACAGCTGCTCTATCAGCTGAACCCATGAACCCAGACGTCTCTGGGTGATTTACTCCCTTTCTCTCCTTCCTCCCCCCTGGGGCCCCTTAGTACATACCATATCTTCCTCCGCAGGCCAGCGGGTCGTTGTCTGTCCTCGCAGGTGGCAAGTTGAGACAAGCGGAGCCCCACCAGGAAAAAATCCTGGGGCGCGCCTTGGAGGTCCGTCTATCCCCCCTGCCCCTGTGGGGACAGAGAACTCCTGGCTGGCTCGCCATAATGTTTTGCGGAGAAAAGATGAAACGTCACAACTTGTAAAAGTTGTAAAGCCCGGTATGCTTTATTACGACGCGCGCCGGACGCAAGACTCCCCAAAAGGGCATGCGTACCCCTGAAGATTTCAGACCTCCTTTTATCCCCCTTCCAAATGCATATGCATACAGTTTCACAATAAGTTCATACATATTCATCTTGCATGACACTTAGCACTAATTCTTCTTTATCGGAGGAATTCCTAGGTCGGGGGCAGATTGACCTCGTGGTTTTTCTGTTTTTCTTTCTCTGTCTCCTTGCTGTCTCTGGAACGCGGCCTCTCCTTCAGCTTTAGCTCCACAGACCCTTCACCTCTCCCAGACACTTCACCTAGTTCAGGATGGATCCTTACTCTGTCTCACTTCTTAATGCTACGCTGGTTTTAAGGAGTTTTCTGTTTTAGCAAATTTTTGGTAACACTCCCACTGCCAAGGAAAGCTCTGTCTCCTGATGTTCACAAATAGAGAAGGTCTGGTGGCAGATGTGGGGCTTGGAGGCTGCCTGGGGCAAAGTGACTATGAAATAATCAAGTTTTCAATGTTCTGTGAAAGAAGGAGGGGCAGCAACCAAACCTCTGCACTGGAATTAGGAAGGGCAGACTTTGGCCTATTTAGGATGCTGATTTGGGGGAGTACCAAACCAGGTACTGATTTTTTGAAGGGAAACAGCCCTTAAAAACAAAGGGGTCCAGGAGGAATGGACACATTTTAAGAAAGTAATCTTAAGGGGGAAGGAGCAGCCTGTCTCAGTGTGCCAAAACATGATCTAGTGAGGAAAAGGACTGTCCTGGCTTCCCATGCAGCTTTTCTGGGAACTCAGGAGAAGAAAGGACCAGAATTGCAGGAAGTGTATAAGAATGTCATTAGGTTATGAAGAAAGTGAAGTTGAGAGGTGAAAGCTCAATTAGAATTTAACCTGGAGGCTTGTCTAAAAAGAATGAAAAATGTTTTTATAAAAAAATTTATAGCAACAGGAGGGAGAAGGAGGGAGAATAAAGTAACTGAGAATAAGTAAAAGACAAAGCTACTTAATATCTTGTTTGTCAATTTTCAGTATTTGGACAGGTTGCCCTCAGGACAAATGTTCTCCTGAGCTGGTGGATGGGCACAGGGAGCAGAACAGCCCCCTGTAATCCAGAAGGAAGAAGTTGGTGACCTGCTGAGCCACTCAGATGCTCACAGGTGTATGGGATCAGATGGGATCCATCCCAGGGGGATGAGGGAGCTGTGGATGAGCTCCCCAAGCTGCTCTCCATCATTTACCATCAGTGCTGGCTCAGCAGGGAGGTCCCAGAGGACTGGAGGTGCCAGTGTGAGCCCATCCCCAAGAAGGGCTGGAAGGAGGAGCTGGGGAACTCCAGGCCTGTCAGCCTGACCTGGGTGCCTGGCAAGGTTATGGAACAGATCACCTTGAGTGCCATCACAGGGCACCCACAGGATGGCCGAGGGATCAGAGCCAACCAGTGTGGATTTAGGTTTGGCAGGTCCTGCCTAGCCAACCTGGTCTCCTTTTATGACCAGGTGACCCACCTATGGATACAGGAAATGATGTGGATGTTGTGTGCCTGGACTTCAAAGCCTTTAAAACCATGAGCCACAGAATTCCCTGGAAAAACTGCAGCCCATGGTTTGGACATGCTCACCCTTCCCAGGGCAAAGAGCTGACTGGAGGCTGGGCCCAGAGAGTGGTGGGGATGGTGCTGCACCCAGCTGGTGTCCAGGCACTGGTGGTGTCCCCCAGGGATCTGTGCTGGGCCCAGTCCTGTTTAATATCTTCACTGATGATGTGGGTCAGGGGATCGAGCCCAACATTCACAAATTGCAGATGGCACCAAGCTGGGTGTGAGTGTGGATCTGCTGGAGGGCAGGAAAAGAAGACACAGCCTTAAACTGCACCAGGGGAGGTTCAGGCTGGGCAATAGGAAGAAGTTCTTCACAGAAAGGTGAGTGGGCATTGGAATGGGTGTGCCAGGGAGGAGGTGGCAGAGTCACTGTCCCTCTCCAGTGGCATGGTCTGGGTGACAAGGCAGTATTAGGGCATTGGTTGGGCTTGATGATCCCAAAGGTCTTTTCCAGCCTATTTGATTCTGTCATTCTGTGATGATTGGGACACTCTAGGGCCATTGTGTCACTGCAGGGCCTCGTGGAACTGAGAGGACCATGGTGAACCCTGCAGCCCCACAGAACCAGGGGTCCATTGTGGTGCTGTGGGGCCAAATGGAAGCAGGGAGTGCCCCGTGACACTCTGGGTCCTCATGGAACCACAGAGGCCATTGTGACACTGCAGGGCCTCGTGTAACCAAGGGGTTTCATTATTTTGACACTGCAAAACCAAGGAGACCTTTGGGAGACTCCAGGGCCCAGTGGAACCAAGGGGCCTTTCTGACACTGAGGGACCTCATGGAACCAAGGGGACATTGTGACACTGCAGGATGCTCTGTAACCAAGGGACCACTGTGACATGAGGGGGCCTCAAGGGATCTGGAAGAACATTGAGACACTGTGGGGCCTCGTGGAAACAAGGAGTCCATTGTGACACTGAGGGGACTTGTGGAACTCCAGAGACCATGGTGACAGTGTGGGACCTATAACCATAGGGGCATTGTGACACTCTGGGACCTCATGGAAACAAGAGGCCACTGTGAAACTGCAGCACCAAGGAGTACATTGTGACACTGTGAAGCCCCATGGAACCAAGAAGAACATTGTCACATTTTGGGGCCCCATGGAACCAAGGAGACCATTGTTGCTCTGCACGGTCTCATGGATCCAAGGACACCAGTGTGACAGGTGTCCTTGTCAGGTGGACATCAGGTGCAGGGCCTGATATTACGAAGAGGCCATTGTGACACGGAGGGGCCCCATGGAAACAAAGACATCTTTGCAGATGACACCAAGCTGAGTGTGAGTGTGGATCTACTGCAGGGCAGGAGGGCTCTGCACAGGGCTCTGCACAGGCTGGATCCAGGGCCCAGATCACACAAAGTGTGGTTTAACAAGTCCAAGTCCGGGATCCTGCACTTTGGCCACAGCGCTACAGGCTGGGGACAGAGGGGCTGGAGAGCAGCCAGGCAGAAAGGGACGAACAGGGACTGATGGACAGCAGGCTGGACATGAGCCAGCAGTGTGCCCAGGTGGGCAAGAAGGCCAATGGCTCCTGGCCTGGCTCAGGAATGGTGTGGCCAGCAGGAGCAGGGCAGGGATTCCTCCCCTGTGCTGGGCACTGGTTGGGCAGCACCACGAGTAATGGGTCCAGTTGTGGGCCCCCTAGGGTGGGCAAGAGGAAGAAATATGAAGCAGAAGGAGTAAAGAAAGCAAAGGTAAAGAAAAGGAAATGCTCAGGGCAGTTTGGGAGTGGCTGCCAGACAGCCCTGGCTCTGAGCAACAGCATCTGCAGTAGGAGAGGAAACTCCCAGCTGGGAACAAACTTTCTGGCTGACTGCAGAGGCCAGGACAAAGCTGAGTGGTTTCCCTGGTGTCCCCCAGCCCTTGCTGGCCCCAGGGGCTGATGGCATTTGTGCTCCCTCAGGCTCATGTCCCCACAGCAACAGCATGGGGTGCTCTCCCTGCTGTGTGCAATGCAAACAGGGGCTGCTGAGCCAGTGCTGCCGTGTCTGTGCCTGCAAGGATGGGGCACCTGTGTGAGCTGGAGGAGAGGCCAGGGCTGCAGAGGGGGGATGTTGTTGGCAGCTCCATGAGGATGCTCTGGGACGCTGCCCTGGGCTGTGCAGCGCACTGGGGATGGATCAGCCCCTGCTCTGCTGCTCCTTCCCGTCTGCCCCAGGGCCCTTGCAGAGCCCCAGCCATGCTGTTTGCCCCCAGCCTGCCCACGGCCAGCCTGGGGCTGCTCACGGGGCTTTTCTGTGCTGAGCATTGGCCTGGGTGTGTTCTTGAGAGAGCCTGGGCAAGGAGCCTGGAGCCCCCAGGGCCTGGCCTGAGGCGTCAGCGCTGCCCCAGCAGTGCCCATGGCCTGTCCCTGCTGCAGCCCCGGCACTGCCACCCCCAGGGCTGTGCCCGGCCCCGAGAGCACTCAGGCCCTGCAGCAACACCAGGGCCACCAGGGCAGCGGGGCAGGGCCACGGCAGCAGCACTGGCAACACCAAGTGCTGCTGCTGCTGGGCACAGCTGCTGGGCCAGCACTGATCTGCCCCAGCTCTGCACACAGACATTGCTGCTGCAGCTCCAGAGAGGCAACAAAAGGGCATCTCTGCAGAAAACTCTGCTGGGAGATCCTTTAGTTCCTATAAAGCCACCAAGAACACAGCCCCTCATTGACACAGTCTCTGACCACAAGGAAGGTGGAGAGAAGCAAAATGATGAATACCACAAACAATGACATTTCTTTGAGGACAATATGATGCAACTAATATAAAGGAAAAAAATCCACAATCAAACCATAAATAAGATGACTTTTGTTACAAGTGATTTGTTGAAATTGGCCAGCAGTTTAATGTTTCTGAAACCATCCAGTCATCAGTGTCCACACTGCAGTCTTGAGCTCCTGGTTCCTCAGGCTGTAGATGAGGGGGTTCAGGGCTGGAGGCACCACCGAGTACAGAACTGACAGGGCCAGATCCAGGGATGGGGAGGAGATGGAGTGGGGCTTCAGGTAGGCAAAGGCTGCGGTGCTCATGAACAGGAAAACCACGGCCAGGTGAGGGAGGCAGGTGGAAAAGGCTTTGTGCCGTCCCTGCTCAGAGGGGATCCTCAGCACAGCCCTGAAGATCTGCACATAGGAGAAAACAATGAACACAAAACAGCCAAAACCAAAACAGACACTAACTGCAATGACCCCAAATTCCCTGCGATAGTATTTGGAGCAGGAGAGTTTGAGGATCTGTGGGATTTCACAGAAGAACTGGCCCAGGGCATTGCCATGGCACAGGGGCAGGGAAAATGTATTGGCCGTGTGCAGTAGTGAATAGAGAAAGCCACTGGCCCAGGCAGCTGCTGCCATGTGGGCACAAGCTCTGCTGCCCAGGAGGGTCCCGTAGTGCAGGGGTTTGCAGATGGACACGTAGCGGTCGTAGCACATGATGGTCAGGAGGGAAAACTCTGCTGACATGAAAAAGGCAAAAAAAAAGAGCTGTGCAGCACATCCAGTGTAGGAGATGTCCCTGGTGTCCCAGAGGGAATTGTGCATGGCTTTGGGGACAGTGGTGCAGATGGAGCCCAGGTCGCTGAGGGCCAGGTTGAGCAGGAAGAAGAACATGGGCGTGTGCAGGTGGTGGCCGCAGGCTACGGCGCTGATGATGAGGCCGTTGCCCAGGAGGGCAGCCAGGGAGATGCCCAGCAAGAGGCAGAAGTGCAGGAGCTGCAGCTGCCGCGTGTCTGCCAATGCCAGCAGGAGGAAATGGCTGATGGAGCTGCTGTTGGACATTTGCTGTGCCTTGGCATGGGGATCTGTAAAAAAACTAATCATGGAATAGCTGGGTTTGGAGAGGACTTTATATATCCCAGCACAGCCTGGGGGCATTTTCCCCCTTCTCCCTGCCCAGGGCTCTGCTGCCTGGAGCTGTCCCTGCCAGCAGCTGCTTCTCTGTGCCCAGGGCTGGGCCCTGCCAGTGCTGCCAGAGCCCAGCCCAGCCCTGGGGGCTCAGCTCTGCCCTGCAGACCCCTCCCAGCTCTGGCACTGCCCAGGGACAGCTCTGGCTCTGCAGGCTCTGATGGCAACATCAGTGCAACCATGAGGAGGCTGAAAAAGCAACACTGATGTTGCCTGTAAATGGTGCTTGGCTGATTTCTGCACTGCCTGCGTTATTCAGATCTGGGAGATTTTGTTTGGTTTTTTTGTATCATTCTGATATTAAAAATATCTATGTGCTATTTCACATCCAGGCTACCTAGAGCAGTAGAAAAATAAACCAGTTTTTCCCCTTTTATGGAACCCCTCCCTCACTGTGCTCCCTGTATAATCTACTTGGAAATGTTGTGGAGTTAAATGCCATCCTTGAAGCAGTCCTGAACAATGCAGCATCCTCCCAACACAAGGGGAACACTTCCAAGCCTTACTGAGATCTGTCCACTTCCAAGCTGGCTGAGAGCTGTCCCTGGCAGGCAGCAGAGTCCCTGCCCCAGCACAGCGCCCTGGGCTGCCGGACCCTGCTCTGCACGACAGCCCTGGGCACCCCTGGCTGCTCTGCACAAGAGACAATCAGAGAATGTACTCACAGGGTCTGTAGGCATTGGGATGTTCCAGCTTTAGGAGATGGCTCCAGGAGCTGCAGCTGCATTGTCCTGCAGCCAGAGGTTCCTGTGCCAAGGGCTGGCAGTGATTGTGCCCCAGGCACTTCTCAGCACCTTCCCAGCCCTGACGGATTGAAGCTCTCTGTGCCTCTGTGCTGTGCCCGGGCTGGCTGCAGGCAGTGCCCCAGCCCTGCTGGGCTGGCAGAAGAGCTGCTCATCAAGAGAAATGTGCTTTTGAAGCTCTTCTTGGTTACCAGGAGCTGCCTCTGTGCCAGGAGCCCAGCCCAGCTCAGCAGCACAGACACAGCACAAGGACTTTAATGAGCCTCTGGGGCTTTGTACTCAGTCCCTGAGAGGGAGCTGAAGAAACCTCTCCAGAACTCCAAGTCAGAATCCAACTCCAAACTTTCTTGGACTTTTAATGGGTCCCACTGAGGAGCACAAATGAGAAAATGTCCCCAGGCAGAGCAGAGAACTGGAGGCAGTGATGACAGGTGGGGACAAAGAGAAGTCAAGTCTTGGTGCCCTAGGGCACAGCAGGGTCTGTGCCACCAAGGGCTGTGAGGAGACACCTTGTCCTGAGGCCCTGGGGCCTCCTGGCACAGCCCCAGCCAGGCTGGGCACTGTCAGCCCCTTGTCCTGCCCTCAGCATCATCCCTCCCCAGCCCACATCCCAGTGGCCTCAAGGATCTGCTGGAAGGAGTCCCTGGGAAGCCTTGCTAAGGAATGGCCCAGGGGCTCCTGAATGCTCCCTGCAGGGACTGCAGGTTTTTCAAAGTACTTTGGTTTGGCTTTTGCCTTGGAGCCTTGAGAGTTTGTGCAATCATGGCCTCCAATTTTCTGTGGTAATTATTCCCTGGAGAGGCTTTGTCAGTAACAACACTCTGGGGCTCATTAATACTACAGGGTACTTCAGTTATTTGAAGGTACTTGGTGTTTCCCTTTTGATACACACTCTGTGAGAGGTTTTGAATCATGGCCCCAGTTATCTGCTTTAATGAGTCCTTGGAGAGCTTTGTACTACACTCAGTGGGGCTCATTAATGCCTTGAGATATCAAGGTTTTTAGGTACTTTATGGATTTTAGTATACTTTAGGTACTTTTAAGAATTTCCTTCCAAAATTGAGTTTCTGAGATGTTTTTGTGCCATCCTGGTCTCCAGTTCTCACCTCCAAGGAGTCCATGAGGATCCTGTGTTGGGTATCTTCCCCCTTTTCTGTTTTACAGTAAAGATGAAACTGAAAGAATTTTGTAAGACTTTCTAAAAGCATTCAAACAAACATGGGACAATTAACAATACAACAACAATCACTAAGAGATTTAATAGTCCTGTTTTAGGTAGACATCATCCAACCCTTTAGTCCCTTGGATTGGAAGAGTTTATTGAACCAGTCTTTGTTTTCCACTTGAAGCTTCTTGAGCCCTTCCTTCAATACTTGAATGCTCTTGTGGATTTTCTCGCTGTGGATGGAGAGGTTCATGCAACACATGCCCTCAGAGTGTACACAGCCATGTGCCCAGAGTAAAAACTCTGTCGCTGTTCTGCAAGGTGGCATGTCTGATGGTCTCTATGTCTGAGAGCAGGCCACTCAATGTGAGGGAGATAGCATTGGTTTGCTTACTTAACAGGCACCCAAGATGGTCTAATGCTCCTAAAGCTTTAGCTTCAGCCACCCAAGGTAGTCCACACTGGGGGTGCTATCATCCAATACCTGAATTAAAGCTTTCAAAGCCATCTCTTTGATATCATTCAATACTTCACTGGCAATATCTACTGCTTGATCATCTGGTAGGCTGTGTTGTCCTTCTCCAGCTGGGTGGTTGATTGTCAATTCCGCCCTTACCACATTATTAGCATAGTCATTGCTATTAGCATAATAAACACTTCCATCTCCCATCCCACAGGGTGTATTCTGTAGGTGACAACAACATAATACATTTTAAATCATAGGTGGGTTAGACATGTGCTGTAAACATGGCCCTCATTAGGTCATTAAAGCAAGGTAAGTCATTCCTATGGTCTTTAGATACAAAGATCCTTGATTTCCCTGCAAACCAGTGGCTGATACCTGGGATTCTGCCCCCTTTTTTCATAACATAACAAGACAATGAGGAATTTTGAGGCTATTTGCCAGTCTCCTTCCTTAACTGGAGGCATGGTCCAGGGTGGAGAGGGAATGATTGACAGTGAGCGCAGGACCCGCAGTTCTGTGGATGGAGTCTGGAGCTTTTTTCAGGGCAGAGGCAAAAGTTGTGGTAGCAGGAAGTGGAGGAGCCAAGATGGAGGGAGGGTGGTCAGGCTCCTGAGCCACATTTTGGCTCGTTCTGTCTTGAGTCTCCAGGGCATGATGCTCCAAGACAGCATGGCCATTGCCATCTTGGACCATCATTAAAGGTCTGAGAAAGGCAGGTTTGAGGGGAGTTCCCGAGTTAGGAGTTACCAATGGATTGAGTTTTTAACACATTGCTTGCTGGTCAAGTGTGGTGTAGACGATGGGGAACACGCAGGTTGCAATGGGGTCCCTTTTGATCAAAAATTGTACAGTTTAACTCCCACTGAGTACACAAAATTTACTGGTATGGATTTCATCAGCAGAGGCATCTGGAAAATTGTTAATGATCCACCTCATGATTGATTTTAATTTGTTCTTTGAAAATATTTTGTCATGATCAGTGAGAATTAAAGCATCCATATATGCTCCTTTCTACTTTGAACATCTGGCTGCCCATTTTTCTCTTTCTCTGCCTTGTGGGGAAGAGCCACAGGAACACTCCAAATTAATTGTGGGACATGGGTGCATACTGTAAAAACACAGTGACTAAATGGGCAATGAACTTCTTGCATTTCCACAAACCCACCTGCAATCATATGCAGGTGAAACCGTCATTGTCCCTGCTGATCCTGGCCAAGGTCCCTTGAGGCAAAGATGAATCTGCCAAACCTGACACAATCCAAAATCCCATGGAGCTTTGACCTATCCATCAGCTAACCCCACCTGATGTGACTGACACAGGGAGCCCTGAATGTCATGGTGCCTGTTCGGGCGCCAAATGTCCCAATGAGGGTGGCTGCAATAAACCTCTCTGGTTCCCTGACTTCAGGGCAAGGGTGGTGAAAATGAAAAAGGAGCAGGATCAATGGGGTTGTTTAAAAGGAGCTTTAATAACAGGGTGAAAAACAATAAACATGGAGAAGTCCAACACAGTACAAGGGGCAGGATCCTAAAACCTGAGTCAAGGAGGAAGTAACAACATAGATACTTGGGGCTTGAAAACTAGTACAATAACATGTAGAAGAAATAAGTAAGCAATAAACCGATAGGGGAGTAGAACTTGGCAACTTAGCATAACAACACTAAAGGCTTAGGGGGGACTTCTCAAGCTCACCCTAAGTTAAAAGAGTGACTCCTACCACTTGAAACTCACACCCAGTTCTTCCGGGGTAAAATCTGGCTGACTCTGAGTTACAGCTGGGCTTACTCTCACATTGCTGATTTGCAATGGTCCCTTGGGACCATGCGGTCCACCAGAGCCACAATGATGTCTTTGGTTCCACAAGGCTCTACAGTGTCACAATGTCCCTTGGATCCATGTTGCTCTGCAGTGTCACAATGGCCCCTTTATTTCACAAGGCTCCCAAATGTCACATTGGTCTCCCTAGGAAGGAAACCACGGAGCCCCAGTGTTTCAGAAGCTGATGAGTGGCAACCACCAGAGGCCAAGGCAAGCCTGACCTGTCTGTCCTGGCGGGTTTGCTTGGACCAACCCTTGGATATTTGAAATTATGGATGTGGAATCTTAATTTCAGACATTTGTGCCTGGAGAAGATGGATGTTTTTCTTCCATAAAAAGAAAAGCACAGAGCCCTTTCCAGTGTTTGCAAAACAAGTAAGTGCTGGCACTCAGGAGTCAAAGACCAGCCAGACCTGTCTGTCCTGGCAACTTTTGTCTGGCAGTAATCCTTGGATACACAGAAATTTGGAGGTGGAATCCAAGTTTTGGCCATGGATACCTGGAAAAGATGGACAGTTCTTTTCTATACAAAGGAAAGCCCAGAGCCTCAGTGTTTCAGGGGCAGATGGGAGTGGCCTTCCACATTCCAAGGTCGGCCAGACCTGTCAGGTGAACCCTGGGAGTTCAAGGCAGCCACACCAATTTCATGTTCCCTTGGTTCCACAGGGCCCTGCAGTTTAACAATGGTTCTCTTGCTTCCATGATGCCCTCTGGTGTCCTAATGGTTCCTTGGTACACAAGTCTTAAAGGATCTAAATGGTCTCCATGGTTCCAAAAGCCCAGGCTATCATAATGATCTATTGGTTCCATGAAGCTCCTCTTTATCACCATGGCCCCTTGGTTCCATGGGCTCCAGTGGTACCACAATGATCCCCTTGGCTCCACAAGTTCCCATAGTGTCACAATGGCCCCTTCCCTCCATAAGGCCCTGCAGGGTCACAATGGCCCTTTGGTTCCATGAGGCCCTGCAGTGTCACAATGGTCACCATGATCTATGGCCTTGCAAGCCACATGTTTCTCCATGGATCTACTGGTGCCTGCAGGTGCCCGCAGGATCCACAATGACCCTTTGGTCCATGAGGCCCGAAATGCTACAATGTTCTTGGTCCACAAAGCCCATGGCTTCACAATGGTCCCCTTTGGATCATGCAGCCCAACAAACCACAGTGATGTTCTTGTCCCATGAGGCTCCACAGTGTCAAATGGTCCCTTGGATACATGGTACTCACAGTGTCACAATGATTCCCTTGGTTCCACAAGTTCCTACAGTGTAACAATGCCCTTTGGCTCCACAGCCCCCCACATTGTCACAATGGTCTCCATAGGAAGGAAACAACCGAGCACCGGGGCAGATGAGAGGCAGTCACCAGAGGCCGAGTCTCGCCACACTTGACTGTATTGGCAGATTTTGTTTGGGAGAAACCCTTGCATATAGGGAATTTTAGAGGTGGAATCCTAATTTCAGGCATAGAAGCCTAGACGAGAAAGAGAGCTCTTTTCCATGGGAAGGAAAGCACAGAGCCCCAGTGCTTCACAGTCAGATGAGAAGTGGCCCTTGACATGTCAAATTCAGTGGGACCTGTCAAACAGCCCCCAGGAGGCCAAAGCAGGCAGACCTGTTCCATGGTTCCTTGATTTCATGGGTCCCCACACTGTCACAGTATTCTCCTTGATTCCACGAAGTCTTGCAGTGTCACAATGGCTTCTTGGTTTCAGGAGCCCCAACAGAGTCACAGGATTCCCTTGGCTCCATGCGGCCTCGCTGTGTCACAATGGCTCCTTGTTTCTATGGGCCCCAGTGTTTGATTGTTGACCCTTGCAGCCATACTGCCCCTGAGTTGCACAATGGTCTCCTTGATTCCATGAGGCACCATGAGGTCACAACTGACCCTTGATTCCATGAGGTTCTGTACTGTCATCGTGGTTGCTGTCAGAGGCTGGATGAGATCGATGTCCCGAGACACCTTGGGATGCTCGGAATGCCCATGTGAGGCCAGGGCCGGGTCAGGCCTTGGTTTGTGGTGGGACAGAGCCCCGCTCCCAGCCCTGGCCTGGCAGAGCTGTCAATCACACAGTACGGGCAGTGCTAACATAGTTCTGATTGGCTGAGCTGTCAATCAATCACACACCAGCTGCTGGTGCCTACCATGGCTCTGATTGGACATGCAACTGGCAGTCCCACCCCAGGGGCGGGCTCATGAAGGCCCAGGAAGTTAAAAGCCAGGGCACGAGGGCAGTCCAGGGTCTGGATCCTGCCTTCTCCTGGGGTTGCTCTGTTGGTGATGCTGGAACCTGGGCAGTTGGTACCTATGTGCGTGTTGTTCTATGGATCTTCTGTCTTTCTGTTGTTCTCTCTTTCTCCTCCTTCTAATCCTACTTACCTGGAACATTTTTGGGCAACTTCACATATTAAGGGTTAAAGGATTTTAGGTTAAATGTGTGGAAATCCATGACAAAGGGAATATTTCTCTGTCTGTTCTGAGGGTCCTGACCCCCAGAGAAACACTGCCTTTCAGCTTCACCCATGGAGAGGACTTCCAAGACTTTGAGATAGATTAGAATTTCCCAAAGTATGAAATAGGTAATAGAGAGTACTATACTATGTTCCTTGGGTGATAAATTTAGGTTTTGGGGTTATTAGTATGGTGTAGATAGGAAGCAAGATGGAGGAATTGGGGTGTAGTCCCTGTCTTCTTCATCTGCTCTATTTTCTGCACTGTTGGTAGCACAAGGTGATTGGTCAAGGAAAGCACAGTGCAGAGGTTATGTGGACAGTCAAGGGATGAGTTATTGGTAGATAAGTAGAAATAATGCACCTTTCAAGTGTTTATTGGATGAGACAATGTTAAAAGAGCTTGAAACTGAACGTTTTGGGGCGATTTTGCAGTGCTTTTCCAGTGCATGGAGCCTGGTGTGGACAGCAATGCAAACTTTAGATAAGATAACAATAAACAAGAAGCTGAAGACTGAAAAAGTCCCGTGCATCTCTTTTTACCTGGCATAGAACTGCTACAGGAGGGATTCCCCCATCCAGGGACCCCCAAGAAAGGCCCAACATAAAACAAACATCAATAAATGGTGTTATCTGAGTGGATTTTTGAGGAAACACTTGGCTGACAATGTTTGGAATAAGTTGGCTTTTTTCCATAAAATTGTTTACTGAAGGGTGTTGTCTTAATTGGCCAATCATGTGAAATGTGTTGATTAAAGGACCAGTGAGATCCGCCTGTAGCAAACCAAGATATAAAAGAAGAGGACTGAAAAAACAGGTGGCTTTTAACCCTTAGCCTTCTGATCTGAGTCTGTGTCATCTCTGATTCAACAGTGACATTTGGGGACCTATGGGGGCTATTAGGGATCCTTTCTGTGCCTTGTTACCCAACAGGAGTTTCCCTAATAAATTTTGCCTGAAGGTTTCACTGTGCCCATGACATGAACCCCTGTGAGTGTCTGGGACATCCCAGCTCTTTGGCAGCCTGGGAACTCCTGGGATGTCACCGTGGAGCCCCCGTGAGTGTCTGTGACAGATTGGGGCCTTTGCAGCCCAAGGTCCCCTGGGATGGCACCATGGAATGGCTGTGACTGCCTCTGACCACAGGGCCCTTTGCACTCCCCAGAAATGCCTGGGATGTCTCCATGGAGCCCCTGTCTGTGCCTGTGACATTCCAGCTCTGGAACAGCCTGGAGACTCTTGGAAAGTCCCCATGGAACCTCTCTGAGGACCTCTGACAAATCTGACACTTAGGGGGCAACCATCACCAGGACCCTGTTGCTATGGTCAGTTTCCATGGCAACTGTCACCAGCCCCCTGTTGCTATGATCAGTCCCCTGGCAGCTCCATGGAGACCCTGTGCCAGGGGTGGTTGCCATGGACACCAGCTCAGGCCTGCAGCCAGAGCCCGTTGCCATGGCAACCATTGGCAGCCCCCCCATCCCCAGGCTCATGGGATCCCAGAACCACAGAATTGGCTGAGCTGGGAGGGACCCATCAGGATCCTCCAGTCCAACTGCTGGCCCTGCACAGGACACCCCAACAATGCCAGCCTGGGCCTGGCAGCGCTGTCCAAACGCTGCTGCAGCTCAGAGAGCCCTGGAGCTGGGACCCTTCCCTGGGGAGCCTGGGCAGGGCCCCAGCAGCCTCTGGGCAAAAACCTTTTCCTGACATCCAACCTGAGCCAGCCTTGATTCAGCTGCAGCCGTTCCCTCCACTCCTGTCCCTGAATATCCATGCCAAAGGAGAGGAGGATGCACCAGAAGAAAAGGGCAGCTGGGCTTCATCCTTCCACAGGGAAGAGGGGGGGCAGAAATCTCTCGCCCTGCCTCTAGATGCTCCCACAGGGATGTGAGGGCTGATCCCAGAGCCCCAAGGGTCACAGTCAGGGCTGCCCTCAGGGAATGCTCACCTGGTATTGAGGGGCAGCGTGGGAGCACCTGGATCTTGGAGCACCCAGCTGCCCCCCATGTTTGGAGGTGCCTGAGGAGGGCTGGGATGATGCCAGGGACATCCTGCAGTGACATCCCCCCTGTCCCGCTCTTGGTGAGCTCAGTCCCAAACCTGACCCTGATCCTGATCTCAATCTCACTCCATGTTGAGACAGACTCCCAGTTCTGTATTTAACCTCATCCCAGTCCCAGACTCATCCAGCCCCAGATCAAATCCCAACCCCAGCTCTAAAGCCAATCTCATGTCTAGCCTTAACCGCAATCTCAGCTCTAATCCAAATCTCAGCCCCAGCTCCAACCCCAGCCCCAATTCCAGCCCCTTCCTAAATCCTCAGCCCCAGACAAATCCCAGGTTCTGCCGTTCTGGGGGTTTGGGGGTGTCTCTGTCCCTCTGACCCCGATGATGTTTGGGTGGGGTCACAGCAGGGCTGAGAGGGACAGAGACCCCCCCGGCCTCCCCAGGTGTGAGAAGGTCGGAGAGCCCCCCCACCCCGAGCACCCTCAGCGGTGAAAGAGACACAGAGCCCCTGGTCCCCAGCCCTGCACAGGCATTGCCTGAGGTGAGAATTATGGAGACCCCCTGGGGAATGGCCTGGGATGAGAGGGATGTGGCAACCCCTGGGGAATGCCTTCGGGTGACAGGGACAGCCCATGGGGAATGGCCTGGGGTGAAAGGGAAAAGGACAACCCCCCAAACCCCTCCCAAGCATCCCCCAGGGTGAGAGGCACAGAGACCCCTTGAGCATCCCCTGGGCACTGGACAAAATAAACTTGGCAGAAATGAAGCTTTATCCTACATAAAATACCTTGATGAATATTTTATTTCCCATAAGTCACATGTGATGAAAACACAAATCCCAAACATGAATAAACTGACAACAGAAGCAATTCTGTTGCAATTCCAAGTTACATTGGTTCCTGCATAGCTACAGCTCAGCTGCTGGCAGGTTCCAATAAAAGCAAAGTGCAAATTTGGCCCAATACAAATATTATTAAAAGGAAGGGGAAACTCAGTGTAGCTGTCAAAAAGGTGACAGGAATGAAGAGAATAATGATTCTCACATTTGATAAAGCCCCCAAGCCTGTGAATTCCGGAGTTATTTGGGAATTTATCTACTTGAGCTGGGCGTCTTGTGGGACTTTCAGCAGCCTCTTATGTTCTTCACCTTGGAGTGAATGAACCTTGTCAGTCTCGCTGGTAACATTTTCTCCCTTTCCTCCAGTGATTTTAACAAACTTCTCAAGGAAGGACAAGAAAAATGAAGCCTTTATCCTACATAAAATACCGTGATGGAATATTTTAGTTCCCTTAAGTCACATGTGATGAAAACACAAATCCAAAACATGTATAAAAATGACAATAGAGCAATTCTGTTGCAAGTCCATAGTTACATTGGTTCCTGCATAGCTACAGGCTCAGCTTGCGGCAGATTCCAATAAAAGCAAAGTGCAAATT